>NC_061518.1:4285000-4442500 GCF_022379125.1 Scophthalmus maximus
GGAGAGGATGAGAGGAGGAGAGGAGGAGAAGATGAGAGGAGGAGAGGAGGAGAGGATGAGAGGAGGAGAGGATGAGAGGAGGAGAGGAGGAGAAGATGAGAGGAGGAGAGGAGGAGAAGATGAGAGGAGGAGAGGATGAGAGGAGGAGAGGGACGGGGACGGGACTCTTCCCTCTCAGGACTTCATGTACTCGTTCTTCAGCCGGCTCAGCCTCGTGCCGTGGCTGCGCACGATCAGCGACAGCAGCTCGTGTTTGTCGCGCAGGCCCGCGGACACGTCCGCCGTCTCCCGCAGCGCGTCGCGCGCGTGCACCGCCATGCGCAGGAAGTCGTCGCCGAGCCGGTGCTCCTCGCGCAGCTCGCCCTCCTGGCTCTGCCGGAACTTCACCTCGAGCTCCAGCAGCGCGCGCTCGGAGCTGGCGAACGCCTCGGCGATCTGCGCCGTCTCGCGGCGCAGGTAGCGGCCGTAGCTGTCCTCGCCGTCCAGGTCGTACGAGACGCTGCGGCCGATGCCCTCGAGCACGCGCGCCGAGTCCTCGATCTGCCGCCGCACGAGCGTGAAGTCGTCGCGCACCACCGCGCTCTGGTCCTCGGCGAGCGCGCACTTGCGCTCGTCCGTCATCTTGAAGAGCACCTGGCAGTGCTCCGGGTCGTCGTTGTCCTCGTAGTCGCCGTCCGGCACGAAGTAGTGGTGGAAGGTGCCGTTGGACATCTCCGGCTGCAGCGGTCCGCGGTACGCGGCGCCGCACGGCCGCGGCCGCAGCCACAGCGCGCCGGCGCACAGGAGCCAGTGAAGGAGCGCCATGGTGCTCCGCGGAAAAAAAAACAAAAGCAGAAAAAAAGCACAAATAGACAAAACAAAAACGTGTATCAAGGTTGATATTTCAGCTCACGAGTCAAACGGATGGACTATTTAATTCCCAAACCCCCAAAACATGTCAAGGAGGATTTAAACGTCCGAAAGTGCGCAGTTTAGTTCGAGGCGCTTTGTTGTGCAGATTCCACGTCCCCCTTTGAGATATCCTCTTCTTGCTCCTCGAGGACGAAGTGTGTTCAGAAACGCGTGAACTGCCTCTTCCCTCAGTCGAGGCTGCCCGCTTCCATCGCGGTGAGCGGGCAAAACGCGGCGCGAAGGGAAGTTTGATGCGGCGTCCAGTCCCGACAGTCGTAGAGTCCCGACTTCTCCCGGTGCCTCGAACGCAACATCTGGACGTCTCAAGTGCCGCGCTCCGTTTTTTTCTTTTTCTTTTCTTTTTTTTTTTTTGGTCTAATAATACCTCAGTGCTCCACTCAAATTACAGCCCCTCCGTCAGTTTACAAGGCTGCGTTCAGTCTGCAGTGGACCAGGCCTCCGCCGGGGCCAAGCTGTTTAAAGCCGGGGGGGGGGCAAAGTTTGTGTCAGTGCAACAGAACCGTGACAAGTTTTGGCGCAGACGGTTCAAAACTTAATTGAGGAATAAAGTCTAAAGTCCTGTAATCATTGCATATTAAACTTTTCTATCCTCACAACATGTTGACTTATTGTGGCAGAAAATGTGGATTCTATTTCCTATGGGATTTTTTTGTTGTTGTTGCTGAGACATTAGTGCTTATTACATTATTTGGTTTAAATTATGGGGCATTAACCTGCTGCAGCATTAAAATGCTGCTTAGTGCGGCCGACAGATCATGACAGTGGATAATGTATAATAATGTTATTCTTGCAGGGGTCATTCTGCTGTTGATATTTAAAAAAAAAAATTTTTTATGACGATACATACTGGTGTAAATCATAATTGGAAAATCAGGACTTGGAAATGATTATTTTCCACAGTATTTGATTGGTATTTTACTTCCAGATATGAAGTTGTCTTTCACCACCCCCTTTAAAAAAGCCTATAGTACAAAAGTAGGCTGTATAATTTACCTATATTAATGTACAAATACCGTGTGGTGCCTCTCAAAACAGCCTTACAGTCATTGTTTCCACAAGACATTGGCGATTCTTGTTCCGTGTTGGCAGGATTGCATCGCATCCTTTCTGTAGATCTGTCGGCCGCACATTCATCCAGCAAATCTCTAACTCTACCGCATCCCAAAGGGGCCCATCATTTACTGTTCTATAAAAAAGGACGTATATACTTCTGGGTACGGAAAGGGAAGCCAATGTGGAAGTGCCTAAAACCTGTATTCTCTGGAAATACCAGCAGAGGGCGACTCCACTGGTTGTAAAAAGACGTCAGTTTCTATGAAAGTCAATGAGAAAATGACGCTGCTTCTAACTTGATTCATAACGTCAGTAAACATTTTCTGGAGGAGCTTATGGTTCAGTCACTAGTTTAAAGTTTTTCTTCAATATAGCATGATATTTGTTTTGACATGATTGACAGCTAGTGCCGGCCAATGGGTGCAGGTGGCAGGTGTCAGTGCAGTGGACATGCACTCAGTCAGGCCACCAAAGATGGCGCTGGTCGAAATGGTTGAGGATTCAAAACGTCAGTTCACAAACCAGCGGGATGAATGATAAATTGTGGCCATAAAAGGGTGGAACATGTTAGTAACGATATAGAAACAATGCATTCATCAAATATTGATGGTATTAAGAGGCCCAAAGTGAGCCAAGAAAACATTCCCTGCACTATAACACCACTACCACCAGCAGGCTGTTGACACCAGGCAGGCTAAATCCATGTTTTCATGCCCGTGATGCCAAATTCTGATCCTACCAGACCAGGCGACATTTTTCCAGTCTCACACTGTCCAGTTCTGGTGAGCGTGTGCCCACTGCAGCCTCAGATTTCAGTTCTTGGCTGACAGGAGTGGAATCCGACGTGGGCCTCTACTGTTGTCGCCCATTTGCCTCAAGGTTTGACATGTTGTGCATTCCGAGAAGCTTCCCCTCCTCGCCACAGTTGTAACGAGCGCTTATCTAGTTACCGTAGCTCGTCTGTCGGCTCCAGCCATTTTCCTCTGACTTCTCTCGTGAATGAATGTTTCCATCTACGGAACTGCTGCTCACATGTTTTTGCTTTTGCACCATTGTGTCACTGTTGAATGTAAAAGATCAGCAGTTTCTAAAATAACCCCAAACTTTTTTCCACTGGCCTTAAGTTTGATGTGAACATTAACTGAAGCTCCTGACTTGCATCTGCAGGATTTAATGTGTTGCACTGCGACTTCATGAGTGGATGATTGAAAATTAATTTCATGTGTGCTCAGTGAGTGTTTTCTCTTTAAAGCACTTTGAGATTGCTTTTAGCAATAAAAAGTACTCTATGAATAAAAATGTATTATTATTATAAAGTAGAACTACGCATGCGACTTTTGGTCACCTCTATCCTTGCTAACAGTTGAAACATATAGATTTAGAATTGCAAATAAAAGGCTTTCATAATTCTTGTTTTATTTTCAAATCTGCAGTTGATCAGTATTTTATTTCAAAGTATAACAAAGGGTAAAAATCATCGCCTCGTGGCCTTTGTAGCTGTTAGCACGAAGAATTCCTTAGGTGTTAGCACATCGCTCACCAGACCGACCACCTGTGTTTTGCCGCCTCCTGGCAGCGAATGACGAGCCAAGTTTATTTCAAGGAGAGAGTCCCGTCCTCATTTTTCCACTGCGTGAGGGATTATTCCCGGGCAGTGACCTACATGAATGAATCCTGAGCAGGAAAAAAGAACTGAAAGTGGTAAACGCACACGTCAATCATCAGATTTATTGATCGGATGAAATATCCAATAAAAATACAAAGACTGGAAGTGAGTGTCTATGTTACATAAGCCTTACATAAACCGAGGTCTGCAATGTGCATCAGTCGGATTCACAAGGCACAAAAATGCCCCGCTGCTCATCAATGTCGGTGTCCGGGGTCTGTAAAGGCTTTCTCAGAATGGCAATTTAGAATTTTGTGCATTCGCCTGCTCATTCGCGCGCCCTTCAGAAGGTCCCGTTTCCCGACTTGAGAAGGTGTTGTTCCGACTTCATTGTGTTCATGTGTTTTGAAGTCGAAAATTGGAAAAAAGAGAAACAAGGACGCTGTAAACAAAATGTGCTGTATTTATTGTCTAACACCTTGACTCCTCTTTCCAATATTTGCATAATAATGAAAAGAAAAAAGAAAAAGGGATCAGATGTGACGGGCATATGAATAATAATAGATCCTTTTTTTCTAACTGATTCAATGTCACTCGTAAGTGGGCAGAAACTAACCATTACAACTAAATACCATATTAGAAATAAAATTTCGGCAAAAAAATTGACATCAATTTGCAGCATCTATCAAAGGTTTCTTACCATCAACCAAACGCTGTCTTTCTCCTGCCATCTTTCTGCTGTAAATAAATGAGTTGCCACGCTCAAAGATTTTAAAGTATGGAACATTGAATCATTGTTTTCTTGAACAAGTTCTCTCCATTCACCCCCCTAAGTGGCTCAAATGTTCTTGATTTAATAGGAAGTCAAAACAAAATCAATTTATCAATTAAATTAATAATTCCCTGTGCAGTGCAATGCCAAGTCCAGTATCTGACACAATAACTAAAATGTTATCAGTTTTTCAGAGTTATTGTTGTTGTAAATGGATATGTCAGCTGCAAAAGTGACTGTCTAGTCATCACTTACCTTTCGAGACTCTGTTATGTTACAAGTTGAGGGACATTGTGTGATATCCTGGTAAATAATTGCAAGGGAAATACACAATATAATTTTTTATTTTTACATTGCAGTTTACTGGGGGGTTCAAGGGTTGAATAACGTCACCTCCCTTCATGTTAGGTCAACCTAAATAAATTAATTTATGATGCAAGTTGAAGTGTAACCTACGGGCTAATGTTTAACACAATGTTGCATCCCTGTACCCATATATAAATATGGGATTATAATCATGTATATATATTTAGTTTTTATTTTGCCACAAAGTTTATTACACGATACAACCAGTGTTGGAGTAATGGAATACGTGTAGCAGAGTTGAGTATTGAGAATACAACTGTATAGTTACTGTTACAATTTAAATAGGTGGTAGTCAGATTACAGTTATATTCTTATTCATGCTGACATTAAAAAGTAGCTGTAGTTTCAATGCTTAGCTTGATTCAATTGCTGGTGAGATTGAACGCAGCAAGCATGAACGCAATGTTCAAAATTTTGCATAGTTTTATTTTTTGTCCTGGTTACTGGTTTTGCCGTTGCCATTTTATAAAATGATCCTCATGGAAACAACTACATAACCAGTGTTACTGTTGTTACTGTTCTTAATTGACACCGTTGCAAAGCGGACATGAGTTGTTATCATCACTTACCCTTTGAGACTCCGGTCTGCCACGTGCTAAATTGTGTGAAACTGTATCATCCTGGTTAATAATTGTTAAAACAAAACTTTTAAAATCTGGCCGCCGTTGTCAGTAGGTATCATTTGGACTGAAGACCCTACCGGTACATCCACTGGATGGTGATCAACACTCCTCAGTTTCAAACTGATAAGAGGTATGACTGAAGTTTTTACTTATGGCAGGTCAACATAGTGAACATTAGAACTGCTACCTTACCATCTAATTACCATTGTCACTGTGAGCATGTAGGCATGCTGATGTCAGTATTTAGCTCAAGCCGCCGCCGCCGTTCCCACAGTCTCACAGAGGTTCAGCATGGCAATTAATGTTGTACAGGCATGTGTGTGATCTCCAGAGGATCTCGCGCCGGTGAACCCCCTGGTTTTTAAGTCTGGTACGAACTGAAGGTCAAATTGTCAAATTATGTGGTGACACTAGTTCAACATCTACACGATGGATAGGGAAATTTTGTGTCAATGAAAAAAACAACACCTAAAATATGTTATTATCCCTGTCAGATGTGCTTAAAATGCTTGAAAATGAATATCACAAGTCGACAGGTTCGTGATAACAGGTATGGCCAAGTGTCTTTTTTGTCATTATCATGTTGTAAATACACATCTTATTATCACTTTATCATTTAATCAACTATATTTTGCCACTATGGAGCTTCCCTGGCTGCTAAAAGAAAGATGTCACACTACTAAACAGTACTTGTATAACCTGTGTGACGACGCCATGGATCTGGACACGAGCTGCTTATCAATTTGGGTGTGTGGGATCCAAGAAAGTACGTCTTGAACAAGTGCAGGATTGCTACAATGGTCACGTTGACCTTTGTGGCCAAACTATTGGATGTATTCCAACAAATTCTGGTACAGTACATGCACATTCATGTCCAAATCCCTGCACAGCTGCCCCCCCCGCCCCGTCCTGCGGCCTCCGCTGCACTCTTCGTTGAATGCTTATCATACTGCATTCCAGTTAACCTCGGAACTCGAACCCAGGAAGTCGGGTTGTTGATTTTTTTTTTCAGACATCCCGAGTCGGAAATTCCGACTCGCAGGGGCGTTCCATTTAACAATTTCCGACTTGGAGGTCGTAATTTCCGAGTTCCGAGATCATACTGGAACGATAAAATCCGACTTCCGAGGTAAACTGGACATCTGCGGTGCAGTAACTCCAATCGGCACTCGAGTCCATAAGGGCCAAGCGAGGCTGCAGATTCTTCGTGTTGTCTAAAAATCACCAATATTCATAAAAAACCCTAATGATAAACCTGCAGGTTGCATTGTGATGGTGACTCATGGGCAGCAACTGTCCCTTTGCACCACGTTGGCGCCCGGACTGAGTGAGAAGTGGGGCAACGGTCACGCACTCTCCCTGATTACGTCATGCAGCAGCAGCAGCAGCAGCACTTCCTGGTTCACCTTTCACCTACTTCCTCTCTCTCACACACATACACACACACACACACACACACCACACCCACACACACCACACACACACACACACACACACACACACACACACACACACAGACAGTGACAGACGGCAGCCGCGTTGACGGACGCGTCGCTCGCTCGTTGAAAAGAGGAACCGTCGTCAGAGTACCACCAGGTAACAGACGGACGCTTTGGAGTCGTTTCGCGGGCACTTTCATTCATAAACTTGAGGGGAAGAAACCGGGGTTTTATTTTTTTTTAAAAAGACAAAGAAAAAAGTGGGCGGGCTGTATGTTGTGTAGGTGGTGAAGAGCCGAGGGAGGGGACGTGTTCCCGTGGTGGCTGTTTGATAACGAGCTAGTTGTAGCTAACGGCTAAATGTTTTGTTTTCGAAGCAGTTAAGCCGTGTCCTTGAACGCAACACGCAACGCAGCACGACGCGGCCCGTGTTGCGTTTAAGGCGCGGGCGGCGCTGGCGCCTTCGAATACTGGGCTGTATCACTTTACTTCTGTTGTGAGTTTGTGTGTTGTGATCGGCGAAAGTCTCGAATTTGAACCTGCTCACTTAATGATACGTGTAATTTAGATGATGACAGGTTGATGATCAGTAATAAACCAGGCCACTGCACTGACATTGAACCTTGCCTACTTTCCAAGTCTTCTCAATTAAAGCAACGCAGCAACAGTTAATCGATTAGTAATCGACTACTAAATTGGTCTCCAACTATTTTTGATAATTTATTAATGGATTTTTTGAAAATAAAGATATAAGTAGAAAAAATCTTTGATTTCAGCTTCTTAAATGGGAATTTTGTCTGGTTTCTTTGTTCCTCTGTGACGGTGAACTAAATATCTTTGGTTGTAGACAAAATAAAACATCATGTTGGAGTTTGGGAAACACGATCGGCACCTTTTCACCATTTTATGACATTTTATAGATCACACAACTAAATCGATTAATCGACAGATGAATCAGTTATGAAAATAATCGTTAGTTGCAGCCCTAATCCTGTCATCTGTGAAAACAAGCTCGACCTGTTTTTTAGGGCTGCAACCACCGATTATTGTCTTCATCGACTAATCTCTCGATTATTTTCTCGATGAAACGATTCGTTGTTTGGTCCATAAAATGGTGAAAAAGGATGATCCTGTTTTTTTTTTTTCCCACACACCAAAGATATTCAGTTCACTGTCACAGAGGAGCAAAGAAACCAGGAAATATTCACAATTAAGAAACTTAAATCAGAGAATTTTGTCTTTTTTCCCCCACAAAAACTTGGAACAGATTAATCGATTATCAAAATAGTTGGCGATTAATTAAGTAGTCGATTACTCATCGATTAACTGTTGCAGCGCTACTGTTTATCCTCAATTCCAAGTTTCGTGTCGGGAGGGAGCAGCGCTGGTTGTCCTCCTGGATGGAAGTGCCTCCCTCCTCCACACAGGGATCTCTGGATGTCCGTCAGAGGAACCCATCAGATTTGATTTGGTCCCGTCTGACACCAAAGCCCTCCTTTCTTCCCTTGCTGCTCCACACTACTTCCATTCAAAAATAAATAAATATGGATGCCACCCGTGCTCTTGGGAACCTTCAGTGCTGCACAAATTCATTTTGTAGGCTTTCCCCAGATACGTGCCGGACACGGTCACTATCTCTGCGTCGGACAGGTCACGGTGTAGACACATCTTGAAGATGATCCAGAGAATGTGATTTTTTTTGTTTTTCCTTAAAAATAATGTGCAAAATTCTGTTTTCAGAATGTGCATTATGGTCTTTCAACTGTAGATGATGAGATGAAATACACATTTTATTTTATTTAAGCACACAGTTGCAACATTAGATGTGAAAAAAAAAAGTGGCCTGAATACTGGCACAGGATTCTGGACCACACACATTTTGTTTTTTAAAATTGTGCCTCTGTTTTTGCTCTTCAGCTTCATCTGACCAAGCTTAGAAAACGCTCCTGGTTGTCTCACCCAATGACTGTTTAATTCCCACAGCCCCTTTTCAAAAGCTCACATATTTGAACTGGATCCAACGAGCTTGGCACCGCTCAAGTCATTGTGCTCCGAGCACGCACAGTGATTTTGCTTCTTAAACGAGTCATTAGATAGATCTTAAAATTAACGTCAGTTGTTTAAACTTCACATATGACTCATTATATTCTCATTTCAATTATATGGCATTTAGACAATGTATTTTCTGATGGAAAAATTGATGCAGTGGAATCAGGAAGACGGAAACCGTAGGTGTCTTGAGCAGAAGTATTGATTACAGGAGCTCGATATATTAAGGGGATATCTGGTTCCTACAGAGATCAAAAAAGTGTCAGTTCCTTAAGTTTCCCAACCCCCCCCCCCCCCCCCCGGTTCCTGGTCAGCGTGGTGTATTTAACTCTCAGAATCATGAGGTCGTCATTAAACAGATAGAATCATGTTTAGACTATGATCTAAGACTATGACATCCAGAGACAGTGACCTGACCTGCCAAAGAAAACATGACCTCCCACAGTGCACCAAGCACAGTCTCTTACACAGGAGAGGAAAAAATTCTACGACAAGTATATTTAACTTGATGGTGGCTTGAGCGATAACTTTTAAAAAAAAAAAATTTCATAGCCTTGTCTCCGTTTCTCGTTCACTACAGATTTGGTGGCACTTTCTGTTGCCCGGAGGAAACCGTTCACAAAATGTGGATGAGCACGTTGGCACGCGTCGCCCGGCCCGCCCTGCAGAGGAGCACCTCGGCTGTGGCCTGCCAGGCGGGGAGGGCTTGCCGCAGACCGGGCCACGCTGCGGGTCCGCTGCCCTCTCGTCCCACTTTGACGCACGTTCGCGGGCAGCAGACGCTGGTCTCGGCCTCTCCGCCCGAGGCCCGTCAGACGGTGAGGCACGCCCGGGCTCTGGAGGAGGAGCGGCTGGTGGAGGTGGAGTGGGATGACGGAGGGCACAGTCTGTACCCGTTGACCTGGCTGAGGGACAACTGCCAGTGTCCGCTGTGCACCCTCCAGTCGGCCCAGGCCCGGCAGCTGTTGATAACCGATCTCGATATCCACTCGGGAATCCACTCTGTTGAGGTCATCAATGACAACAAGGTACAGTAGGCTGCCGCCAGTACGTCAGGCGTTTTGTTCCATATACACCGTGTGGGTGTTCTTCTTTAAGGGAAAAAAGATAAGTGTTGATTAGTGTGTCGGGTGAATTATTGCCCAAACTGGCTGTGTAAATGTCCAATACATTTTACAGAGCCTTCAGCCTGGTACATTATCAGCTTCTCAATGCAGTGCTGTGCTTTTACAATTCAAATTGATTGTGGTATTTTGAGTGCAGAAACTTTCACCTGTCAATAAGTAACCAGTTCGGCCATAGTTTCAGTTCTGCAGCTCGTTTTTGACTCAAACATACATCAAACAAACGTGCACCATCCTCAGATCTAAGATATGAAACTGCTGAGTAAAACTTGGTTAACAAGGTTTTACTTTTGGAAAAAAGTATATAAAAAAATATATATGAAAAACATCACAGAAAATAACAAAGATACTATGGTATAAAAAGAAGATCCTGTCGTGTCCTCACAGCAGGCATGTGGTTACATCTCCCAGCATGCACCAGATTGAGTGTCATTTTTCATGAGTTCCTTCCTGCATTGTCTCAGCGACATGACTCGGCTGTCCCATTTGGTGGGCTCCTTTAGACCAGCCAACAAATGTGTCCTTCCATTCCAGAGCAGCAAAGAATCCAACAGTTGGATCCTTCCTAACCCTCACAAGAAATTGGTGAATTGGATTCAGTGCACAGGAATGAGCACGCACATTGATTTGAGCAGGAAACACGTGTGTGTGCACGGTTGATAAATGAAGCCCCAGGTATGATCTCACAGCAACTTCATCAGACTTCAGCAGTGTGGTGACTCATCTCTTCTCGTTTGGTCCACGTAGATTTGTCTATTGGTAATTCTTCACCAAAAAAAAAAGTTAAATCAGAGAGTTCTCTGAACAAATTCAAGCAACCGAGATAAGTGTCAAATTTGATTACAACCCATTAGAGTTGCAATTATTAAGTTGACTGAGTGGGTCGATCAGCGGCAAAATAATCTGCAGCTGTTTCAATAAGTTGCTTCGTCCAAAAACCCTAATAAATAACAATATAGGAAACTTTCATGTGAAGAAGAAGAAAAAATAGAATATTAAAAAAAAAATGCAATTTAGTTAATGAATCAAAGAAGACCTTCAATACAAGAAGATAAATCTTCTTTCTGAAAGCACGTGGAATACTATTATTAAAATCCATATAATATCTCGCAACACTCACATCATGTTCATAAGTGGAAACAGAACAATATGTTTGTTTCTTTCTCTCAGGTGTCCGTTGTGTGGCCCGACCAGCACACCAGTGTGTTTGACGCGGAGTGGCTGAAGAAACGCTGCTTCTCTTCTGCTGCCAGACAATCGCTGCAGGAAGAGCTCTTCCTCAATGGTGAGTCCAGCTTTTATGTAGTTATGATTTTAAATTCTGTTGTGTAAATCAGGATTTTAGAATGTCATGTTGTGAAATTGACATTGTGAGCATCCACCCTCTATTATCTGTTGGCCCAGCCCAGTTTGCTTTAGCCTCGCTGTTATTAAGGTAAGAGAAGATAACACTTAATTGTTCGTCCACGTGGAAATGTGTGTTGAGGTCCTATGCTGCAACGATCACTCACCGCTGCTGTTTAAACGACATGATAGAACATCTGCGACATAAAACCATAAAAGAAGCTCCGCAGGCGGAGAGGTTATTTGGGTCGTTGCATAGTCCACGTGTGAATGTAAGTGTGTGTGTGGCTGTCTTTTGATCAAAGTACATTTATTGGAGTGGACTGGATTAGAGCTGCAACAGTTAATTAATTAATCGATTAGTAATCGATTACTAAATTAATCGCTTACTATTTAGATTATCAATTAATCGGTTCAAGTAGAAGTAGATCAAAATTCTGTGATTTCAGCTTCTTAAATGTGAATATTTTCTGTTTTCTTTGCTCCTCTGTGACAGTAAACTAAATATCTTTGGTGTGTGGAGAAAACAAAACATCATCTTGGCATTTTGGAAACATGAATTTTTCACCATTTTATGACATTTTATGGACTGAACAACGAATCGATTCATTGAGAAAATAATGAACAGATTAATCGATGATGAAAATAATCATTAGTCGCAGACCCGGACTTGTTTCGGCAATCTGGCACCCAGAGGGCAGAAGTTCCTCACGTAGGACAGGGGGACAAGGGTCTTTTGATTTTTTTTTTTTAATGCTAATAAAATACTGTTGAGTCAAATTAAGAAACACAAGATTATTAGGAGCAAGCATGCGGTTCGCCAGCTGAGCAGCGTCATCGTGTTAACGCCAAGCAGTGTTGACACGAGCCTCCGCTGCGGCCCCCCAGCAGGGGATGGATAGCTGCAGCCAGCCGCACTGCTGCGGTCCTGCCGGGTTGACCACGGGCCGCCTCCGCCCCTCCGCCGTGTCGTGGGTGGCTCAACTTGTGCGTCTGGACCAGAGAGCAGAGACAAAGCTGCGCTTTCAAAAGGCTCCACGTGTTCTGCACAGCATTTTTTTAAGCTTCTGCCTGAAGGTTAGTGGTTTGGAGTTTTGATTTCCCAGATGTACTTCCACATATCTGACTTATTTTTTACTGTGAATGAATCGCTTTCAGTTGTGTTTCAGTGCTCACTTGCTGCTAATGCTCACCGTACCTGCTGTTGTTGCTTCACGTGAAAAGCTTTCCACTGGCAAAGCAGTGCTTTTATTGTGAAGAAGCCAAAGCGGATGCATTTTGTTCGTCACCAATTTTGTAGAGCTTAATTTTTGCAGTGCTATTCTTCAAGTAATAACGGGTCTGATCAAGCAAATATGGATGTAATCTGTGCTATTTCTTGCACTTTTGGGTAATATCTTCATGGTTGAATGCACTTATTGTAAGTCGCTTTGGACAAAAGCGTCTGCTAAATTAATGTAATGTAATATTTGGTCAGTTTTAATTTTGCAGGGAGGAGTAGTAGTACGAACACAGGGAGTCGTTCTGTTTCACAATCACTCTCCTTGTGTTGCCTTCATGTAACCTTCCTGTCTGCATCCGTGTTATGTGGAATAACGCAAAGCACTGTTCCAAAAGACGCAAGAAATGTTGCTATAAAGAGTGATTTGCTGAAAATCTCAGCTCAGCTCATCTGAAATGAATTTCACCCTGACGCTCATACAACATAACAAAAGGTCTAGTGTGTTCTGGGTCGTTTAAGTTTATTTATTTTATGCATTCAAGAAGTGTCAGGCTTTGTTTCAGTGTTCTTAATCTCAACATTTTTTGTGAGTTTCACAAATGCTGCTGGCAACAATAAGCCTTACTTGTAATGCATAACATCAAAACTATCTAAATTAGGTGCGTTTAATATTTAAGGAACATATTTTGAATTGGAAAAACATTTGGCAACTACAGGAACAAAGTGCTGGTTCACATCCATTATGTGATTAAGCAGCAACTCAATGAAATTGAGTCTACTTTATTTTAACTGGGGGAAAGCGATGCCCCTGATTTAAACTCTTCTTTCCACCCATTTTTTCCTCAGTAACATAACAGCGTTGTTAAGGACGGAGGTTTTTTTTTTCTAAAGACTGGAGAGAGAGATGTCATTTTACAGTACATTTACGACGACCCAATACACTTTACAGTCTGCCAGACAGCAGAGGAGTAAGTTCAGAAGTGGAGCAAGGTAGCAGCGCTTCAGTGGAGCGTGGGGGTGGGGGGTGGACTGAAGTCAGTTTTGTGTACACACACGTGGTCCTGAAGGACCCACAGGGCTGAGTGGCTCCTGCTCTGTTCCACACTCATTAAGGTGTGTGTGTGTGTGTGTGTGTGTGTGTGTGTGTGTGTGTGTGTGTGTGTGTGTGTGTGTGTGTGTGTGTGTGTGTGTGTGTGTGTGTGTGTGTGTGTGTGTGCGTGTGTGTGTGTGTGTGTGTGTGTGTGTGTGTGTGTGTGTGTGTGTGTGTGTCACAATTCCTCCATTCATGTTGAAGTGTAAACAGATCCCCCTCATAACAATTTACAGACAGATAAGTCATTTTGTACTAGTGTAGTTGGGTTTAAATTAGTGCCAGTCTGAAATTCCTTGCACCAGAAAAGACATTTTTTCCAAGATAGGTACTCTATGAGCAGCTCGTACCTCCCCAGATTTTACAGGCCCCCGAGTCGGCCTGTTTAAGTGTTCTCTGCAGTGAACAGCGTAGTGCGCACAGGACACCACAAGGTCAATATGATAATTGGAGCTTTGGGGGTTATTATTCAGCCTGTGCGATTCCTCCTGTTTTTATGTCTGCAGTAATGTTTTTTTTCTTTCCTTCTGCTTTTAACGTTTCAAACCGCAGCAGCTATTACTGGAGCAAGACATGGAACTAGTTATAGTCAAGGGCACCGACATTATGGATGTGTGAATGATGTATTAAACAGTCCCAAATATAGATGATTGAATATTGAATTTGTGTTCATCACACATTTTATATATAGTAATAAATAGTTTTCGACTGAGAGGGAAAGTAATTAGGTCAACCAGAGGATCCAGTTCATTTTCCTGGCATCGTAACTGATCGGGCAGTTCTTCTGGTAGGTCTTTATTATCCTGTCTATTCTACGGTTTTGGAAGCACACGAGATTTGTCAGCATTTCTAGTTCATTGTCTTTGCACGTCCACTCCACACGAAACTGGACAGAGGTTCAATTTGTCTGCACGGGAAGCGGTGCGAGAGCGTGGACCTTGTGCAACTCTGACATCTGTTTAAATGCGAGCGTCTCACTCAGACCCCCTCCCCTGCCTCTGCCATATGGGAAACTCATTAAGACCAAGGGTCAAGAAAAGATCTGCATGTTCTTACCAAACACAAGCTCACCAGTATTTTGCTTCCTTCCTTGGGAAACGAGTAAAAACCCCTGAGCCCGTCTGTATGTGTAACCAGGAATTTAAACTCAAACTGCCCCGGCGTCCAAGACTGGAGAGCTCTTACAGACATTTTCCTACTAAGTCTTTAATATCCATATATACAGTTGTCATTGATTGGACTTGATGGGTTTGGACTTTCTTTTATGGTCAGCAATTTGAATTTTACAACTTTAGTTACGTATTTGGTAGAGTTTTTAATATTTCTTTTAAAACAATTTTTTTTTGCAAAAGGGCAGAAATTGTTTGAAACTGCTTCATCTTTTTGGGGTCACTCGTTATTGGGAAATCTTGATTGAAATTTATTTTCAAATGATGGCTGTTGGTTTTTTTTGGGTCAAGGTTGAAGCCTGGCTCTAGGGACAAACATTCCCAGTCCCCAGAGGATAGATCCAACTAATGTCAGTGATCCCCTGACATTCTTGTCTACTACAGTGGAACCTGAAGAGATTTTGACTGAAATGTCTGCCAACTGTTGGCTGGATTGCCACGCAATTGGATCAAGCCTTCATATTCCCATTAGGATGAATCTAGCAAATCCAGCAAGTCAAAAATTGTCATATATATATATATATATATATATATATATATATATATATATATAGGAAACTATTATATTGAAATAGTAAACTACCATATGATAACCTTTTCGTATTCAGATTTCTGTTTCTATCAAACACCTTCTTCTATGTCTACATCGATACAAGCATTTGCACCTCATTCCCAGATGTTTTTTTAGCATCTGTGAAATTCACACATGCCATTTTATTGCTGGCACATCCACTTTAAACCTGCCTCATCACTTGACGGAGACTAATGATGTTGAATTGCTCTTGGGGAACACCAAACGCATGTATCACTTACATCCTTATCTGCAATGACTCTTCCTTTCACCAAAAAAGTCTGTCAGTGATTTACTGTAACGCCTGCCAAATGCTTTTTAATATTTGGAGCGTGTCATCATTCCAGGGCCTCCCATTTTGTGCTTGTCATGTTTATTTAGTTGGTTCGGGAATCATGACCAATTTCACAGATATTTAAAAGACAGATCTGAAACAGGTTAAATTCATTTTTCACAAGGTAAAAATATGCCCAAATGAATAGATCATGGCTCCCCACCCCCACACTCACATATCGTCCACCTCACAGTCGTGTTTTGTAAATGGAGTCAGTTTTCTCTCCAAGGTTCCTCAGCAACAATTCTTCAAATTCAGTAAACCATTTAAAATGCTTGTTGCTGAATTGTTATAACAACCAATAACTGAAAGGTGGACTACAAGAAGGAAATTAAATAGGGTTAGGTGTTAGAGTGGGACCTTGTGGACTGCTCATCTAAAATAATTAAGAGTGAAAACTGCACTTCCTCCTCTTCTTTAGATATAAACTCACCAAGTTTGAAGTCGATCGAATAGACGATTGTTGAGAAAATTAAAGGACAGACAAAGTATGATATCAGATTGTTCACCTAGGTGTCATCTGAAGTTTTAAGTTCAATTAAATAACTTGAGGTTTTTTGTTGTCTATTTCATTATTATTTATTAAGTTTATTGTATTTTAAAGTTTGTGGTTATCTTTTTTGTAGTTGCCTCCTTTTGCACACCCATTATACCTTTGACAAATATATCCGTTTTGATATGTAGTCGTCCTTAATTGTGGTTCTTTGTGACTTGGTCTTTTTCATGGCGTTTCTTGGTGTTTCTCAGGGCCATTCCTGCAGGTTTTTGCTCCGGGTCTACATATTTCATTGAATTAAATGGCATATACTGTATAAGTATGTAGCCTTTCATTAGATAAAGAGAATAACAACAAATCAAGTACAGGGAGTCTCTGATGAGTGAAACATCGGGTCTCTCCTAATTATGAAAAGATAACTCGTCAAAACTTACTGACTCACCGTAACAATACTCACTTATTCAGGCTTCAGTTTTCAGCACATGGTCTTCATCAGGATTTTTTATTTTTTTAACAGTATGACTAATACCACATACATACCACAGAATGGCTGACTCTTAACCAATTATCCAGTGAGCACTAAACACATGTGTCCTTATTCAGCAGCTGGATCATCCGGTGAAGTCTTTATTTTTGGACTGAATATATCAGAATAGGCCTGTCCCATTTTCACAGAATAAAAATACAAAAATGTAAATATGTATAATATTGAGAAAATCTAAATGTGGTGTATGATGAATACATTATGCGATATGCATTGTAGGAAAATTCCGAAAAACAGTGCAGTGGGATTTCTGACACTGTAACAGCTGTCCCATTTTATATCTTCCTCTGGCATACTAAAAAAATAATAATCCCAGTTGCTAGCAGCAGCCAAAAAACATGAAAACGTTTTAACCTTCAGCTGTAGATTGTCTGTCGAAAATAATCCCTGGCACTTCACCTTGTCTTAAACTCAACTATCTGGTCTGAATGAGGATTTCTGTGAAGCTGTCAAAACGCTTACCCTAAATACAAGGGTGAAAATATTCCCTAGTACCGCGTGTACTTTTTCCTAGACTGTGACACCACCTGTGGTACTTGCTAATGCATTTTGATGCCATTACTGACAAATTATCTTTCGTAGTCTTGCTAAATGTAATGCGTCTGTCTTGTTGACCCCCCAAAAAACCCATATATTAGTTCATGTTGATCCAGAGCTCTGCTGCCTGGAGGTCTGACCATGACCAAGAGAAAAACATCTCACCCGACTTTAAAGCATTACACTTGTTATCTTGGCTTTACTCCTTGGGGAGTAATTTCCATCTGCAGACGAAGATTTATGACCGCGAGCAGTTTGCACATCTGCCTCTGCAGATGCACAATGTCACATAAACACAACTGATAGCACATCATCTTAAGTTGTCTGCATACGAGTTTGGAGCAAATCTGGCTATTTAGAAAAGACTGGCTGAGGACGTGCGAGGAGATGGAAAAGGGAGAATTTGAAATATACATGAACTACCATAAACCGAAGACTTGGTCTGTTTTTTAATGTTTTATTCTATAATCCTGGTTCACAACAAACGCTAAACGTGCGCAAGTAACACGACACGAAAATTCGCGTTGCGTTTGGTGTGGATGGAGCATTAGTCTTATTCACTTTTAAACTTACAATTTACTTTAGTAGTGGCGATAGTCTGTCAATATTTTACCGTTCTATATTTCTACTGTCTTAATATATTTGTCAGTCATTGGCGAAACACCGATCTGCACATACAATCATAGATATATCGGTTTAGAAAGATAACGTTTTATTGAATTTACCTTTTTTTCGTAGTTTGGTGTTTATTGTTTTTTTTAAACGACTCCACTTCCTGTTTACAATACCTATAACATTCGTCGGTTTGTCTTCCGCTTCAGTTATCGGACAGTTATCGTAAAACCTCCTGATGGATCGGTCTCCTGAACAGACTCATTTGAGTTTGGACTTTTCTCCATTAAGTCTGCTGACTGATTCTATAACGCTGCCAAGTAGCAAGCTAATTTGTCAATTCTCTGCCTGGCTGCCATTTCCCCTCTTGTACCATCTGGTCTGAATTTAGTCTCGCATGTCATCACTCGTCAGTCGACGGGTTCGACTCCTGGAAACATAACAGTGGCGGTCGTTCGGTGGAAAAACTCACATGTTCTTCCAAACCTGACCATCACTTCACACGCCACGCAGGGCCCGACCTTTCAAACACGTCCAATTCCACACATATGTACATGCCGTGTTGTCAATCTGAAAGGAATTTGAGAAATCCAGACTGTAAACTTTGAGACATGAGCGTTTTTCATTTGTCACAGAATTAGCGATAATGGACCGCTGAGGGTTGCAGTACCTCAGACCTGTCAGACGCTACGGTGGTCAGCCAAGTATTCCCATATCAGATCTCTCCTTTCCAGAAATTCCGAAATTGTCCCATTTTTTCTGAATATGTCACGATTCATCATCCACAGTGTTTTCATGGAGGGTATTCCTGTAATCTCCTTTTCTCTGTAATGTCTTTACATCAGACTGCACGGGAAGCTCGGTCGATTAAGATGATTGGAGTTTTCATTGCTTTGGCAAGTCGGACGTGCTGCTTGGCTCGTCAAACAACACTGACTGCAGTTTGAGCAGAAGTTGGCAAAAGGGACATGATTTGACAAACTACTGCAAGACCTCAGTCAGTAGAATGTTGGAAAGCTAAACCTGCTGATGGAGTGTGTGTGTGTGTGTGTGTGTGTGTGTGTGTGTGTGTGTGTGTGTGTGTGGGTGTGTGTGGGTGTGTGTGTGGGTGTGTGGAGGGCCTGCAGCTCTCTGGTGAGAAAACACTGCTCACTCTGTCTGCACCAATGTGAATGCAGCGGTCGGCCGCCCTGTCATCCAAGACTGGTTCGTGCATAAAGGTGCGTTTGTCAAATTAGTGCTGGGTGGGGTCGGTTTCCTTCACCTCCATTGACACACACACACACACACACACACACACACACACACACACACACACACACACACACACACACACACACACACACACACACACACACATTATGTACACCATGAAAACAAAAAACACACTAATTGATGATGATGATGATGGAGCACTTCTCCTTTTTACTTTTCAAATGTCTGGACTCATCGGCCTGACATTTTATAAACCAAACCAGTGATTTAATTATCATACGACGAGAACAGACGAGAGAATAGGACTGTTCCCAAATGTTCTCAAAATTTCAAACTTTCATGATTGCTCCCGGTGACGGCTTCAACTGTTTCTTGTTTACAAGTAAAGCATTTCCACATTTCTTTACTTATTTACACGGTCAAGCCTCCCAGAAGAAACAAAACCTTACAAAATATATATCTTTGGGACTTGCTGCATTTGGCTGTGAAGGGACATTTCTCAGACTGGATGATGAATAATGAGTTAACAGACATGGTGCTTTCCCCTGTTTAGAATGAATTTAGTTTTAATTTGTGTAACATATATGTAATGGCTGCGATGTCTTCTCAAGAACACCCAGATTTTTATATTTGCAGGTGCCTACTCAGTTGGGGGTGGATAACCTGTGTTCATGAATTGATAGGCACGAAACAATGTTAATGATTTATTATTTACGGGGGGTGGAGCCTAACTGAGAGAGAGAGAGCTTGTCCACTGCATGTCCACCTACACCTGTGACCTGTCCTCACCTATTGGACGGTACTAGCTGTCAATCACGCTGTATGTCAATGCATCTGCGATTGATGTCTATTTGACTCCATATGGATTTTAGGATTGAAACCATAAACTCTTAGTAGAATAATTTTCTCATAGACTTCAATAGAAACTAAGATCTTTTTGGATCAGTTGAGTCGCCAACTGCTGGTCATTTCAGATAATTGAGTTCTTCAGGCTTCCTGACCCAGTGACTACATCCATTTCTATATACAGTCTATGGTTGTGACATCACTAAGTGACGGAAGTCCTGACGACACGTTTGAATGCACAGTTACTGGATACCGGCCGTGTGCATTTCTCTGTGGACTGAGCACTTTGATATTTTTACAATATCTGCTTTAAATACTGTATATTAAAAAAATGGAAATCTCACTTTCTACAATAAGTCACTTTTAATTTGTAAAGTGACCAGTAACTACTGCAGTCACACGAATGTAGCAGAGTAAAGAGTAAAACCATTTCTTTCTTAATTTTTATGAGCAGGAAAATTAAATGACATATCGCAAACACCTAGGTGAAGAAGTACAGCCTAGGCCTGTCATAGCTACTTTTTGTTGCAAGATATATTGTCCCAGAAATAACTGGGATGAACAAAAATATCGTCCTTATAGGACCATTTTTATGATACTGAATCAACATCTATGTTGTTGCGTGTGCAAGTCCTACACGATTTGTGTCGCTGCTGAGAGAAATGTTATCCAACATTTAAGAAAAACACTCAGAAGTCCATATTTTCTGACATTTTATAAACCAAAACCAGTGATTTAATTATCATACAACGAGAACAGACGAGAGGACAGAAGCAGCGAGACTTTTCATACATTCCTATGTCAACAAACACGCATGTAGACACAATGGTTATTGTTATTGAGGTCAATAAAAAAATGATTGTCATATTCATGTATGTAATTATCGTGACAGGCCCACTACCACCTCAAATACACACTTAAGGGCAGCATTTGTGTAAATGCTCTCGGCTTCATTCCTCCACATTTTACTGATACTGACAAATCTCTGCTATCTCTGCTAGAGGGATATTTGGGGATCAACTTTCAGCTGAAATAAAGCAATATTCATACATTTTATTCTAGCAAAATATCATAAAAGATGCTCTCTTTTTTTTTTTTATTAACAACAGCTTAAGCCCATTCTTTCTTTCAAAAAAAGAAAAGAAGAGAAAAAGAAGGTTGTTTTATACCCATCTGGCTCTTGAGCCCTCCTCTGAGCATTCCATCGACGGCCCAGTGAAGTGAGATGATCCGAGGAGGCTGTGTGATAAAAAAAAAATAAAAAACTTAACCCAAGTCAAAACAAAAGCTCTGAGGATAACTGCAGAGCTTTGAAGAGGCTCCCCCAGCTGCAGCCCCCCCCCCCCCCCCGAGCTTCCACAGAGCACAGCGAGAGACGAGGCGCGGGGGGGGGGGGGGCAAACTGCCGTGAGCTGCCTGACAGGTTTCCTCATCTGGAAAAGTCCACTGCAACAGACCGCGGACGAGGGAGGGGGGCGGATTATGCACATATACTATCTTGTCAGGCTGTCAGAGGTGGCCCTTCATGCACATGCCAGCTCAGTCCTTCCTGTAAGAAACCACAGTGGTCTTACACATATGACCCCCCCTGGCATAAGAGCGAGTACTGGAAACTGGATGCACACTAGTTTACTGCTGCAGGACACTGAAAGCCTGCCAGGGTTCAGACCATTCATCTGAGATTATTCATTTCTTTTCCAATGACTCTCTTCAGTCGTTCTCTACAGATATTTTCCAGTCCACTTCCCTCAGTGTCTGTCTTGCGCAGACAGTCTGAAGAAGGCATTAATCACCGTCCCTGTCCTTGTCCGCGATTAGTCAGAAGAAAAGAAATACCACTGCAGTGACGGAATAAATACATTCACACCACCGACCTGAAGCAGTTATGATGGTTGTTTTAAGATATCTCAACGAATGGATCGAGTGACTGTGTGAAAGTTGTAGTTGTGTGATCACCTGAATCTCAACAGCATCTTTCAGCCCAAAACAAACATTTATAAAAAAAATCAAGCGTTCTCTACTAAACAGTACACAGACGTAGTTATTGAACATCACACACACACACACACACACACACACACACACACACACACACACACAGACAGACACACAGACACACACACAGACAGACAGACAGACAGACAGACAGACAGGCGAGCCAACAGTTTAAACATTTTATTTGGCAGTGAACTGTCATATAATTGTGGAGGAAAGAGTAAAATATTCTCAGTTGAAATGAAGTAGACAGCGAATACAACATATGCCTCAAACAAGCCTCGGTACAGTACTTTGAGTAAATGTTCTCTTCTGCCGTTGGAGCTCTGTTTAATCTCGTTCAACTTCGACTAGATCTGTGTCTGCAGCGGTTCGGATGACACGGCGCCTTGATTTGTTCTTCAATCTGCAGCCAGCGTGAGCCGCCTCCGTTATCCTTCACATCTAGGACTGGTGATCAGTCGTCTTCCCCGGTTAAAAACAAAGCACGTGCCAGGAGATGGTTACGCGCGATAAGGAGGCAGATGTTCATGCCAAAGTTCTCCATCCTTTTTGTCCCGCCCCCGGTGGCCGCAGTGTGTGTGTGTGTGTGTGTGCGCGCGCGCGAACTCGGCGGAACGACGGCAGCAGAACGTGACGCGGTCACGGTCGACACGGTCAACAAACAGTGGAGCTGAAACACCACCTCCGCCCCCCAGGTCCAGTTTCACGAGTGTAATTGTAACATTTCCAGTTTGACCTTAGCCCCAGTTTTCTCGCTCTCAGCCTTTTTGGTTTCCCTCCGCCCCCTCGGCAGGTTTTAACAAGCGGGGGGGCTTCTCGACCCTTTGAACTGTGCAGCCAGGAACTCATTGTTTGTGACGACGGCCCGGGGGGAGGTCTGCGACTCGTGATGATCGCCGTGTTTTCTTTTCTCTGACTGCTGCGCGCCTCGCTGCCACCGGGGGTAGAAAAAACCCCAGCGTGTTTAGTCTAAGAATGGAGGCCCTGCCACTTGTCATCGCCACTTAAAAGTCTGCTGCTTGTTGCGTCTGTACGTCTTCACGGCCGTCAGCGAGAACGCGCAATATATTATGCGTGGCGTTATGGCGCTCGGGGGAGTTTCTCCCTCAGCGCATTCACGTGCAGTTTAAAAACTCGATTATGTTCGGCAACACCCCGGTTTCTCAAACGCCACGTAAACACCTTACCCCCCCGGCCAAAATTGGAGTTCTCATACCCCGGTTAGCAGATCTAGATAACTCCTTCAGTAACCGGGGTGTTCAGTATGGTACACCTTAACCGGGGTTCAGCACAGGTTACGCGTCTGCACATGCTCCGTAGGTTATAACTGACTTCGCCGCAACAGGTGACGTTACTACGGCGTAGAGAATGTACGAAAAGTACAGCGCTGAAAAAAAACGTTGTCCATGTTCTCCCCCGGCTTTTTCGCCTTCTTCTTCCGAACCAGTCGTACGTCGGCAGAGCGCCGCCTACTGCACCGGAGGCAGAGTGACTCCCGCCATTCGTCCCGCTCCTCCCCCAGCTCATGTGGACGGGGAGAGCTGGCGTAGCCGGGCCGTGGCCCCCGGTTACCGCTGTGCACCGAAAAAGGGAGGCGAGGAGGAGCCGGACACCTCAGACAGGTACACAAACCTCGCCGTTCAACCCTCCGCCAACACTTCGCCTCATCGCCGCTCGCACAAATGCACTCGGCAGCTGTTTCTGTGGAAGTCACCGGAGAGGAGGCTCCATGGAAAAAAGGAGTGGGGCCAGCTGGGTGCAGAGCGGGTGGGAGGAACCTTCTTTTTTTCCTTTCTTTCTTTCTTTCCTTCCACTCCTGCGTGTCTTGATGGGGACGTTTCTCGGCGAGCGCTTCGTCTCGAGGCGCGCAGCAGACTCTGTCGCAGACTCTGAGTTCCCAGATGAAAAGGGTTCCAATAAGCAGGAGGCCAATGACAGACTTTGTGTTGATCGTAAACAAAGTGCGTCCACACTGTGAACCACTTCTGAAACATTCCAACCGCACATTGATGATGTGTCTCCGTCTGACTTCCCCTCAGGCCACGTGTCCTCAAGTGTCTGCACGGTTAGCTAGTGTAAATATGACAGAATGACTCGCCGCCGCTTCTGTCAGTCGGACCAAAACAACGGGATCAGTTTGACACAGTTAGTGCCGACGTGAAATAATTCAAACTTGTGCAATGTGAATTGTATCCGTCGGCCGGAGAATCTTTTAACATCTCTAATGTTGCGTGTGATGTCTCTTTACGCCTGACCAAAGTTATGTTTAGGGCTGAATTAACGATTATTTTCATTATCAATTAATCGATCAGGTTTTTTTAGTCCATAAAATGTCGATGGTGTCTCCCAAACCCAGAGATGATTGTTTTTATTTTGTCCAAGAACCAGAGATATTCAGTTTACTGTCACAGAGGGGCAATAAAAAAAAAAGAAAAGAAAATATTCACCTTTCATTTTTCATAAATACTACTTCATCGACGATCACTAATGGATTCATCGTCGCAGCTCTAGTCATGACCTGAGAGGTCTGAAGGCTTTAGATTATGGATGTTTTGTTTTCGTCAAGTTGTCACCATGGCCCCTGGCATTGGGACACTGCGGCTCAGGAGGTCAGGTCGGCGGTTCGATCCCAGCTTCCCCTAGTCCGCGTGCCGAGGTGTCCGCGGGCGAGACACACAACCCCAAATCTTCCGGCAATGTACGAACGTGACGCTGCGCGGAACGTGTGTTCGAGGACAACTGAGGCTCATCCAGTTCATTCGTTCATTCACCTCTGTGAACGGCAATAAGAGGTTCAGCCCTCTTTCGTCGTCAAACATCTGTAGCCATCGTTTGTGCTTCTGCAGGGGAAGAAAAACCTGAGGCTGTCCTCGAAGGTCGTCGTGATTTTTGTGTGGCATGAAAATATGAGCAGTGAAAAAGACCATGCACCCAACAAGAAATCCCAGCGGTTCGTAAGAGACTGAAGAAGAAGAAGAAGAAGAAGAGACAATGAATGTGACTGTTTGTGCGTGACGCTCGGCAACAATCATTTTTTTCAAATAACGTACCCCCTCCACGTCCTCTTTCTCGTTTCAGAACGTCACCACTGGGATTCCGAGCTGCGCATCCCCACCGGTGACTTCCAGGAGGTCCTCCGCGACGACGAGGCGGCGCTCGCCTGGCTCTCGGCCCTGCGCCGCGTCGGCATCGTCTGCCTGAAGGGGGCGCCGACGGAGCGGGGCCAAGTGGCCCGGCTCGCCGAGAGGATCGGCTACCTCAGGCTCACATTCTACGGGTAGGGCCTGCGACCACGGCGCCCGCCAAGCCACCGTTTAATAATCGGACTCTCCGCTAAATCTTTAGCCGTCGAATGTTCCCGCGGGTCGTATTCTTTCGCTGGAGCGGGGGCCCCGGGGACGTATACAAGACAACAGATCTGTATTTTGCATTTTCCCAGCAGCGGAAAACACAAAGCAGCCAAAGAGTTTCCGATGGAAGACTCTCACTTTACAACAGTAACGTGTCCACCAGTCAGTTGTCTGTGGCCTCGATCCCTCTTGGCTCCACAGAGACGCTAAGCGAGTGAGTGTTTCATCTCTTTGACTTATTGCAGTGCTGATTACTTGAGGACACAGACGAGGGGAGGGATGGAGGGCGGGGGGGGGGGGGGGGCAACCTAAAAGCATTCCAGCTTGTTTGGTTTTTTTCCTCAAAGCCAGAGGAATTACCTGGTGCACTCAGTCAGAACAGGGGTTTGGAGCGTGAAGCGCTTCCCACTGCCAGCGGATGAGCTCATGCGGCGGGAAGTAAAACTGAAAAGTGAAGTCCTGCCATCGGAGAGAACCAGGCTGGGTTTTTTGTTGTTGTTGTTTTGTTTTTTTTTACGAGTCGGGCATCCGAACAGAACACGGGAGATAACTTCACCTCATTAGTGGCCGACGCTCCTGCGGCATCTCAACGAA
Organism: Scophthalmus maximus; assembly: GCF_022379125.1. Lineage (NCBI taxonomy): Eukaryota > Metazoa > Chordata > Actinopteri > Pleuronectiformes > Scophthalmidae > Scophthalmus > Scophthalmus maximus. The sequence continues at coordinate 4,310,867 of NC_061518.1, forward strand.
GCGTCTGCTTCCATTCCTGCGAACGCCGCCCCGAGCTCAAGTTCCCCCCTCAGGGGATCCCCACAGAGTTCATCCCATCCCTCCTATACGCAGCTTTAATTGTCGCCGCTGATCTTCTGAGGGGGAAATCACTACCGGTAAAGTTGACTAATTGCTGTTATCCGTGTCCTCAGGCACACGTGGCAGGTCCAGGACAAGCACATGGCAAACAACTTGGCCTACACGTCCAAAAAGCTCAGCCTCCACACGGACTACCCCGCGCTGCACTTCTCCCCCGGAGTGAGTAACAAGCCTCACTCGTGCACACGATCTTTACAGAGGATCAAAGTGAGTTCACTCATGTGAACCACATGAGTTTATGTGGTTGTTGTATTTATGTGGCATTTGGCTTTTTAGTGCCGAGTTCACACTAAACGATTTTGAAGCCAGATTTTTTTTTAAATCGGCACTCGGTCACTATGTGTGAAGTGGCAACGACGCGATAAAAAGCGAATCACCGAGGCCTCGCCCAAGTTTTTTTATTTATTTTTTTATAGATATCTAGCATGTTAAATATCTTGACGCGTCGGGGAACCAGCGGGGGAGCCCATCTCCTGCAGCGTGAGCTGTGATGTGACAGGAAGTGAGAGCGTCAACTAGGGCCGGGCGATATGGCTGAAAACTGTGTCACGATATAAGTGTTTCATATCGATCGATATCGATAATTATTGATCATTTTTATGACCTAAGAAACACAAACACGAGCCAACGGGATGGCACAAACCAAACGTGATACTGTTACATGATTGGCTATTAGGCGTGTCACTCCATACGTTGCTAGGTACCAGAGGACGAGTGCCGGCGGAGCTAGACCCTTTGCTCCGGTTTCTTCCAACGAGGAAAAAAAAGAATTATCGAAACGTTCTATCGAACGCATTTTCTATTGATATTGATTACGTGGCTATCGCGATACATATCGTTATCGTTTTAATGCCCAGCCCTATCGTCAACCTGGAAACCCCGGGGGAGGAACTGTGGCACAACAACACAATAACAAAGCTCTTCCTCACCCATATTCTCTGCCTTTCCCGTTTTTCTGAAGAAAATTATCATCGCGCAGACGACACTATATGCGGAGCTGCAACAGATGATGAGCGTGACCTCGGGCTGCTTTAATGCAGAACCACATATTAACACGTCAAGTTATTTCCCTCTGTCCGCAGAGCGTCCGCTCAAACTACTTCCTGTTTCTGACCCGTCAACCTAAGCGTGTCCTGCAATATATTGATCACAGTTTCTTTTTGACGTCCACCGTGAACGTGACAAACAAATTGCTGTTTTGCGCGTGTAAATGTGTAAACAACGTGCTTTGGAGACTTTTCTCCCGGTGAAGGATCGTGTAGTGTGTGATGAGTCACGTGGTGTGAACAGCACAAAGACTGAAAGCCTCTGGGTCACAAGACAACACGTCGTGTAGGGTGAACGGTGCAGAGATCGGGCCGCTTTGAAAACGGTGTGGTGCGTCCGAGGCTTTTGAGTTGTGAAAAAAAGAGCGTTGGTTGGCCTGTCGTCGCAGGTGCAGTTCGTGCACTGCATCAGCCAGGCCGTGGAGGGAGGGGAGAGCGAGATGGTGGACGGCTTCCACATGGCGGAGCTGCTGCAGAGAGAAGACCCCGAGGCCCACCGCACGCTCACCTCCACCCTTGTGGACTTCACGGACACGGGGAGGGACTACTGCGACTTCCTGCTGCAGTCCAAGAAATACATCATCGAGTGAGTGGAGATGGGCCGTCACATTCAATATTTTAATAGTATATATATATATATATACATATATATAAATATATACATACATATATATACCTTCTTTGTGTATGAAGCAACGACTCAGACCTTTTAAATGACAAAGAAAGACGTTTGTCTCACAGGTGAGCAAAGTTTGTGAGATGTGAAATGCTACACTGCCATCTGCTGTTCAGAAATATCATGTCCACTACATGGAGTGTTGTGGCTGCATTATATCAAAATAATATTCATTATGTTTGTATGAGATGTTTAACAGCCACGTTTGGCTCTGACGCTCACGTGTCCACTGATCTTTGGCCATTTATTTTAATTGAAGCATTAAAAAACGATTGAGTCTGTAGAAAAGATGATTTTTAATCTGTGTGTCTGATGAATGAGGTCAAAAGGTCTTGATCCACATAATTGATTATTTATGACTGATGATTACTTTCTTGATGAAATGATGAATAATATATTGACAGAAAATAGCGAAAAATGTCTGTTAAATTTGCCAGTGACCCGAGGTGATATTGTCATATCGCTTGTTTTGACTGACCAATATTCAGGCCTTTAAATTCACGAGCGGGTATCAACAAAAAGGCAAATCAATGGAGAAGCTGGAACGATTCTCATCTCTACAGTTAATTAATCAATTATTCTATCAACAGAGAAAAATATTGATACCCATATTAATTGTTTTTCCCATATAAATTCTCATAGTCTTATGATATTAAAGTGAATATCGTTGGATTTTCAACTATTGTTTAGACAAAACAAGACATTTGAAAACATAATTCGGATCATTTAAAATAACCACTGGTTCCAGTTCATTTGACATATTGTCTTGTCCTCGTCAGTTATGTCTCATTTTGACCACTTCATCAATTAATCAGCGAATTGTTTCCGACTGTAAAAACTCGTGTGAGTCTGACGTTCAACTTCCTGGTTGTCTGTGAGCAGAGTGGATCGCGAGGGGCGGGTCCAGAGGATCAACATCAACCACGCCACCAGAGACTCGGTGCTCGACCTCCCGGTGCGTCAGGTGCAGCCCTTCTACAGAGCCATGAGGGCGTTCGCCGACATCATGAACCGACCGGAGAACCTGCTCGACTACAGGATGGAGCCGGGTCAGTGGGAAACTCTCAAACACTCCGCGGACACATAACGAATATAAGAAGATGAATCTGCGAGGCGCCGTAATACATAAAAGATATAATAAACATAAGAAGTTGAATCTGCGAAGGGTCCGTAATACATAAAAGATATAATAAACATCAGAAGTTGAATCTGCGAAGGGTCCGTAATACATAAAAGATATAATAAATATAAGAAGTTGAATCTGCGAGGCTCCGTAATACATAAAAGATATTATAAACATAAGAAGTTGAATCTGCGACGGGTCCGTAATACATAAAAGATATAATAAACATAAGAAGTTGAATCTGCGAAGGGTCCGTAATACATAAAAGATATTATAAACATAAGAAGTTGAATCTGCGACGGGTCCGTAATACATAAAAGATATAATAAACATAAGAAGTTGAATCTGCGAAGGGTCCGTAATACATATAGCACCTGCGGAGAGGAGGAGGAGACGAAATATGTCATTGCAATTCAGTCCAAAGAAACCATACAAAGCCAACGTAGAAAAAACGCATGAACGCTTAGAGTTTATAACGTATGTTTTGAGAGGACTAGACAGAGAAACTGACGACACACCGACGCACGTCCGTCCACAAACCAATCAGACTCCGTCGGACGAGATCTGAGCGCCCGCGTCTGGTATCATCATCACTCAGCTTCAAGAGACACAGACCAAGTCGTGATTTTCTCTGAGGTCACGACGGAGCCATTAGTCGAGAGACGGTCTGAACAGCGTCCGTCTTCGTGGTCGTCCTTTAGCGGTCCAGTCTGCCTCAAAGAGAAACGTCAAAGTGTTTCAATCTGTTCAGCATGACGTCGTTAGAATTATAGTTTTCCTCATAATGGTTTCAACCTCGAAAAAACGTTGACACCACATTCTGCCTGTGGAGCTCAGTAGTAACGGGTTCTTACTTCCAAGGCCAAGAAGATTTTAAAGAACAGACCTTATTATTACAATGTGGAAGCTGCCGCGATATCAATGTGTACATGACATCAGCATTATTTGGATTCAGGCGAGTTCACACTCCCTCCAGTTTTAGACGTCAGTTAGCTTTCTCGTCCTTAAAGTCTTTTACAGGACGTTTTCAAAATATAAACGAGGAAAGACAAACAGGGTAAGTCAACATCTTCCTCGTCATCATGTTCACGTAACCTGGACTAACTGGCTCGACACAAGAACAGTAGCTGTGATGCCATGCGGCGTCTTTGCGCGAAGTTGAAGGTGGAATCGCTGAAAAATGACAAAACAATTCAAAATATCACAAAGAAAGTTTACCGACGAGATGAAAAATGGCTGCGGATGAAAAAAAAAATCGACACTGACGTTCCTCAAATTCATACATGACACAAACAGAAAATGCCACATTTGAACCAAGTTGTCTCCAGTTTTGACTTTGAAGTTATTATCTCACGTAGCCGTTCTGTGGCAACCTCCTCCTCCTCCGACCCAACATCGCTTTCTTGTCGTCGAACTGCAAACATTTTCGTGACAGTAATTAATAGAAAAACTATTATGAATTCGTTTGGGTTTCCTTTTGCAAAGATTTGGTTAAAATGATGAAGATGACGTGCAGGTTTGGCTTCTTTCTTTTTAGCCCGATATCTTGCATGAAGCCTGCAAGTTTGCTTTTAACGCGTCAGAGCCAATAGTAGCTAATTCAAACCCGCCAGGCTCATGGAGCCACGCCCTCCCTGAATGAGGTGGGACAAAATTCCTCACCGCGACGAGGGGGGGGGGGGGGGGGGGTCGAGTGTAACGTAACTCATCTGATCTGCGTGTGTCGGTGTGTTTCAGGCGACATGTTGACCTTCGACAACTGGCGTCTGCTGCACGGACGGAAGAGCTACGTCACCGGGCCGGACAGCTCGCGGCACCTGGAGGGCGCCTACCTGGACTGGGACGAGGTCATGTCGCGCCTGCGGATCCTCCGCAAGTCCGTCAACAAGCGCGCATGAGCTTCCCCGGGGGGGCAAAGCGGAGCCGCGATCGAAACACGGCAGCACTTCCACTTTAACACAGAGAATCTTTAGCAGCGTCTGCCGACTACGACGCGAGGAGCAGAGTTAAACTTGGCACGGTGACGGGGCGGAGTGCAAAGAGCCAAATCTGAAGTCGTCATACATGGAAACACTGTAAATGTACACTGAGAAATCATGTTCTCAAAGATAATGTGACATTCCCGAAAAATCTCTCCCAATTCAAACACAGGATTACATATTTACAGGCTGCCATTTTGTCTGATGTCGAATATCAAGGTGATCACTGCGTAGTTTGTGTTAATCTGTCAAATGTGCATTTCTTTAAAGGGCCCATATTATGCTCCAGGCACCTTTCCAGCCTGCCTCCATGTATATTTGGTTATCTGGGGTGTCTGCCAGCCCACGGAGGATGAAAAGAAAACGATGAGTCGTTGATTCGTGGTTTGAGCCGAGCTCCGCCGGCCGGGATGTCGTTAACGTTCTATCGCCCCGCCCCTCGTGCTCTGTGTGTAATTACGGAGAACGTGTTCGCTGGGCCTCCCGGGTCTCTACGTCGTGTATGTGCCTTGTCACGTGCGACTGTTGTCATGGCAGCGCAACGCCGTAGTTGCGCAGCAGACGCGGGGCGGAGCGAGGCGGAACACGAAGGGAGGGGGGCGAGGAGTGAGCAGGAAAGCGCTGGAATCGACCGTAGTCTCACAGGGCTGTTCATACAGAAAGAGGAGGGGGCTGTGTGGCTTGATCCTGGAGGCGTTTTGACATGGAATGGCAAAGACATGTAGTTCACACACCTGAAAACCAATGTAACTTGTGTAAAAGGGGGCATAATATGGGCCCTTTAAGTCTACGACTAAAGTGGTGGACGAGGGAAAACTGAAATTCTCAAAGAGTTTTGTTTCTTTTTGCCTGTCTGAGAATCTCCTAGCTTTGAATCCTGTGTTTGCATCAGGTGATTTAATGCGTTCGACTCGTCTCAATCGCGACAGGTTTCCTTCGTGGCGTCGGGTTTTGAGAGACATGACATTAACAAACCGAGTCAAACCACATATTTCTGAAATCTGCCGTCGGTGACGGGGCGTTGGAGCGCGAACGTGATCGTGGTGAACGAAAGAATAAAGATCAAGAAAGAAGAAGTTTTTCTGTGGATTGACAGAGGAGCAGTGACAATTTCTACAGAAACACAATGTCGTGCCATTTGTCAATGTTTTGAGTTTCATACATTTAATGTATTTCACCTTTCACAGACGAGCACGGCGGCGTCAGGGTGAAGTGATCAAATAACCTTTTTTTTGTAAAATGCATTATCTAATCTGTCAAACATCCATAAACCGTTTTAACGAACAATATCAATATTGAATTACGGCCAGTTTGTGATTGATTTATTCTCTCGCTGCCAGATATGTTTGCCAAACAGCCTTTAAAAACAACAAAAAACCAACTTGTCAATAACAATGAGGATGTTGTCTCCATGGCAACACAAATCAGGTTTAAGTCTGATCTTACCAGTTCTGGGTTTGATTGATGGGTCGTCGTCTGCGGCGCCTTGAATCTTGTTTTGTATTTTTCAGGTTAAACAAAAAAATAAAAGTGTCTTTGTTCCTTTTTGTCTTTGGGTCTTGAAACTTTTCTCCGACAGGTCGAATCACTCGCTTGAATAAACCTCAAGCTGAAAAGAATCAGATTTTCTTTCCTTCTTTTCCTCCTAATAAAAAAGGACAACCAACGGCACCGAGCCTCATTTTGGGACAACTTTATTTATATTGCCAAAGCTGTGTATGTTCTATAAATGCTCCTCAGATACTGGAATACATTACACCTCATTTAGTTCATCTTCTCGTTACAGCAGCCGGCCAGAACAACGACAAGAGATGAGCTGCAACTATCCAGTTTTAACAAGCGCTCAAAACCACGTTCAGATCCAGTTTGGTCGAGTTTCCACCGACACGTGGCGTCGGCTCGTGAACGGAACAGAAATCTTACTAACATCCGACTCATTTTTCCTTTTGCGCCCTGAAGTTTACTTAGAAATACAAGCATGTCAGAATCAAAATGAAACCTCTTCCAGTGACAAGGTTGTACCCATTATATTGCTGATCTGGAGGAAACTTGCACACCACAGGAACGCACGTACACGTGTACACACACACACACACAGGATGGCTTTTCTTTATTCTTCTACATTTGTTCAGTGATGTAAAAGCAGCTGTTTTTTTTTTTTGTGGTTTCAATTTCCCAAATTTCTGGTCTTTAATTTCCCACGTTAGCATCTTGACTGTTGTTTTTTTTCCCCGGACAAAACCGATTTGCACAATTGAGACTTTTTTTCTCACCAAATATAGAAGCGACGGTCCTCAGTTATTATTCAGTCTTTAAAACTATTTACAGAACCTGGATCCTGTTTTTTGTTGACAAGTGAAACCAGATTTATGATTTTATTTCAATAAAATCAGTATCATGGTCTCCGACAACAATGTTTAACTGCAGCATCTATTACCTCCTATTTAGAAAAACAACAACACCTGCTGTGACATCACAAATTGGGGGCGTGGCCTGGGTGCAAACTAAGTTTGTTTTTCTGCCTCCGGCGTTTGTGAATTGAATTTACCTTTTCTTTTAAAGACAAACTTCACACAGTCATGTCATGTCATGTCACACTGAATCATCATATTCACATCAATCAATATGTACTCGTAAAAAAAACAAACAAAAGAAAAAGTTCTTCCTTACATTCTCCACCGTGTGGAAGTCGGTTCCCTCTAAAAAGAAAAACCTGACTCTGGCAAATGGCTGACCACTCAGTAAGTATTGCACATCTAGCAAAAAAAAAAAAAGGGAACCAGTTGTAACATTTTTGTACAGTCAATATATGTATATATATATTAAATAAATACTATATATAGAAATATATATATATAATATTTATTTTGTCGTCGTCATCCTCACAGTAACATGCAGGTTGATTTTAACAGCAGAACACAGACGAGAACGTTTTACAGCAGAACGAGAACAGTGACGTCGTCGGGGGGGAGAGAGAGAACACTCACATCACTGACGGGCTCACACACCTTTTCTTTTTTTTTTTAAAGAAGCGCTTACATGCGTCGCTCCGGTGCAGGAGAATGTTCAGCACGGGACGTCCTGCACGACGAGAGGGTCTCTTGGTTTTTTCATTTTTGTTTTTTTTTTTCAAGTTAAAACTTGGACAGACTGGAACTTTACACTAATCACAAGATCACACAACAAGTCACAGTCGTAATGGAGACGAGACGGGGAGGAGGGAGGGGCCGGGGCTAGTCCGTAGTAAATGTCAAGGCAGTGCACGGGACCTGCGTGCACTCTGTGCCTCGGGGGGGGATGGAGGGTGGGGAGGGGCTGAGTCTTGGCAACGGGACACGTTCACGCCGAGATGAAGAGGGAGGAGCTTGAGCGGAGACACTTCTCCCGAGTTCAGGAGCAGGCAGACGTCGAGCTAGTGGCTACGATCATCAGAACGAATGGGGGGGGGGGGGGGGGGGGGGGGCTGGCAGTATTTACATGACATCACAAACCAAACACGTCTACACAATAAGAATCTGAAGGGGGGAGAGGAGTGGGACGGGGATCGTGTGCTTAGAATTAGGTTATGGATTGTCAGAAGTCTGTAGGGTTTTTTCAGAGCTGAGAGGCACACGGAGGAGGAGGAAGGGCGGGGGGTGGAGACTAGCTAGGGAGGGGTCTTGGCGAGAGAATCTTGGGTTTTCCTTCGGCCTCCTTCCCCTTCACCGCCGCCACGTAGGAGAAAAGGCAGAGGACGGAGTAGCAGATCTGATGTGCCTGAAAAAAATCAAAATAATAATGATGATAATAAAAGTTGTGAGGACGAGAACGTGTGCGCTTAAACGCAATAAACATTGATTCAGAAAAATGATCATTTCCTACACAGAATTTACCACAACAGAACTTATTTATTCTGTATAACAGACTCAAATTCCTGACCGCAGAAAAAATAAATGTATATCAAAGCAAAAGTATTTTGTTAACTTTGAAACTTTTCTGTTGACTCTCATGCTGTTAGTTTCTGGTGCGACGATAATACTTGGGTTTTCAGTGAGCTGTAAGTGCTCTTCTGTGTAATGTTAACATGTCCACCAGCTCTTTTACTAAACAAAAAAATCAATAAAACTGTTTTAACCAACTTAAATATGACCTGGTACTGGCCAATATTTGTGTGGAAACAACAGTGGACCCACGCGCTCGGGCTTCAGAGAACTTCTCCTAAAAAGGTGCAAATCTCGTCACGAACGTCCTCCCAGTCAAAACACTGTCGGAATATGGAGTGGTGCTTAATTTCCTTTATTAAAATGAGCTCTGTGGACTTTCCGACCCTCTTTTTTTTCCTGTAATTTCAGTGAATTGTCCGTTAATTTCCCCCAAAATCTCCCGGGGAGTTTCCGTGGAAACAAACGCGTCATTTGTTGACGACAAGTTTCGTTATTTTCTAAATGCTACGCTCACATTCATTTATTATTGGGGAAATAATAAATGAATGAGTAACTGATACCCACTGGGGTTTGAATGGAACATTTCTGTGGGGCACACGTTGTGGCGACTCACCATGGGCGTCTTGTACTTGTGGATCACCACTTCTTTAGTTTCAGGAACTATGTCGGTGCGAGAGACAAGACAAAGAATTCAAAGGCAGCAGGAACAGTGAGCTCACGTCTGAGAGCTTCGGGGGTTTGAAGTGGTGGACGGTCGACAGGGTGGCGAATAACGAAAGAATGTGATGCGGGTCAAGAAGAGTTCACCACGACTCGGAGGTCATTCCGCCATAACATGGGATCTTTTTAAATATTCAAACTCAATGGGAGGCCTGTATATGAAGTCCGAGGTTGGGGCCGTTGGTGACACGTTCATGACCCACGACATGGACAAGTAAAAAAAACCAAACAGATGTCTTATAACAAGAGACTGTCAAGAATGTGAAGTTTCAAAAATGAAAAATGAACTAGAGCCCGATCAATGTATTGGTCGATCACAGAAACATGGATTATGCTTTATCTTTTCTGATATGAAATAGTTTAGTTTTTTTCAGAATATGATGCATAATAAGTTGTTTGGGGTCATTTCAAAATGCTGAAAATACAAAAAAAAAAAACTTCATCTCAAGCAAAGAGAGAAGATGATTTGTAGCAAATTTAGCTTCAAGCTAATTAATACAAAGCTGGGAAAATCCAAAAATCCAGTATTGGTCGGGCTCTAGAATTTAAAAAATAAAATAATAAAACATATGAATAAATCGAAACAAAAGGAGATGCTGAACATCGACAGAACAGCGGCTACAAGAGGCCAAAACCCTTTGACCCAGGACGAGGGACAGGTCGACTTTTCATTAGTAACTGTGAACCCGTAAGCAGAGATGAGGAGGATGAGGTCTGGAGAAGAGGATGAAGAGGGGCTGGGACACGTAGCGCCCCTCTGCTCCCCCCCCCCCCAAAAAAACAAAACAAAAAAAACAGCAAAAACAACAACTGTCCCACCACAGATCTCGTCGGGAGTCTCCGGGGAGCCGTGATCTCCGACCAAAAATGAAAAGCGAGTGATGGAGGAAGCAGAGGGGCAAAATAATCGAGTGAGGAAATACTGTGCACAGAACTGGTTCAGAATAAGAAGAAGGAGAAAGGTTGACGACACTTTACCTGCTGGAGAATGAAGGTTTTCATAGTGGCAAAGATGAGGGCAACATTACAAAAAGCAGCACAGAGACACGACAGTAACTCAGCCGGGCGCTCGAAGCCTCGACCTCTGACTCACTGGGCTGCGAAACAAACTCTCTCTGCGTCGATCTGTAAATGTGACCGTCGCCCTTTTTGAACGATTCGAGATTTTAGTGTCCAGGCTGTTTCACCTCTTGTGAAATGAGACGGAGCGTCGAGCTACTTTTGGTTTTACAAAAATGTTGGCGGAAGGATTTTATTTTTCCGCTGTTAACGTGGATTAATCGGGTGTTTCTCCCGAACCTGTCGGATCAATAAAGGAGTTAAAGAGCTTAATTAACGACTTATTGTCTTGCTCACGTTCATATAGTAATTTGTATTTTCCAGGTTATTAAATGCTTAATGAAATATTTTTACACAAAAAAAAACTTAACTTTCATGCATTTATTAATTCACTAAAGTGTTGCAGATATGCCGATACAAAAAAGATGCTGCTGATATTCTATATTTTCGTTACTATATCATTTTTTTTTTAATCCCATATTTGACACTTTTCCTGTTTTTATTATTAAGAGTTTTTCCTTTTCGGGAACCAAAAACTACTACGGAGGCTCAGTAGAACTCACTAGTAAATGCACATGGCGATGGTCAGTCAATGATGACATGAGTCAGACAAACGATCACATTTTGGACTAAAAAGCTCTGATATTTCAGAAAAATTAACATTAATCTCGACTCTAAAATCCATCAGTGGCGAGGCTGTGAAGTGATAATCTGGCTTCCCGACATCCAGCGACTGTGCAAGACTGCGGAATAATATTAATCAGGGTTTGGATAATACACAGCTAATATTGTTTTGGGGGATTTTTTATGGACATGAAAAAGGTATGATGTTTATCTCTTTGGCTCGTTTTGCGATCATGACATTTGCTGTAATTTTGAATTTGTGATGGGATCCTGTCCCACCATTTGAAGTGTCACTGTAAAAATACTCTTGTTCTTTATAAATCAAGTCATTCATTTACATCTGTGACGAGGACTGATGTCGCTTCTTATGATGGAACGGTCTAATTTTGATTTTCTAATTGTGCCCTTTTATTGTGCGGCCGTTCTTCTTCTTCGCACTTGTGTCGCCGGCTCCAAACTAAAGAAAACCACCTCATCGTCTTTAGAATTCATCGGTCACCGAAACAGCTGCAGACCTCCGGAGCCCCGGCAGCCGCCCGGGGGAGAGCGAGCGTTCCAATTAAGCGAAAACCCTCATTTGGTACAATACTTTGTGGGGTGTTTTGCCACGGAGCTGAGTTACTGCCGCGCCGAGTACAGGCCGAGAATCAATAGATGGTGTAATTACCAAATTCCTCCAGGACAAAGACTCCCTTCACTGTATTGCACTTTTTAATGTGACTCAGCTCTATGAAAACCTAAAACACAAACAAACAAAACAAACAAACAAACAAAAACAAGACAGAACATTATTAACTCAACAACACTGGATGATAAGTAAACACGTCATATTTAATAAAAATGTTAAACTTGGTTTTTAATTCAGTATGAAAGGTTAGAAAATAAATAATAATAAAAACAACTAACACACGGATGCAAGCGTCTTAACGGCTAATGAAGGAAAAAGAAAAGCAGACTATGACAAGTTTCCATGATCAGACGCATACTGTACATGGGCGACGGTTAGATGAGGAGAAATGTATTTAGTCGTGTTTCATCAATGCAGCGTTTACACAACTTATACGTGGATGCAAACTGCAAAGGTATTTTTTTTTTTTTTTAAAACACTTTTTTTTTTCCTACGCTCAGAGATGCGATGTGGCCCATATGATGCATACATGGAATTTCCACATGAAAATGTAGACAAGGACACAAACTTAGATTTGCCATACAGCTAACAACAGTCAAATAAAAGGAGAGAAGAAAAAGATAGAGAGAAAACAAAAAAAACAAGAGAAAGGAAAAACCCAATAAGATGTAAACTGCTAATAAGCAAAACACAGCAGAGGTTGTGTACCTTCCGCTCCTTGCAGGGGGAGAGAGCATGGGAGAGAAATGGTTTGGATTATTATCGGACAGAAGAGCACAAACACTCGACGGCACTCCGACAGAGGGCGCTAAACCGCTGGAGCCTCGTGCGGATTCAGATCGAGACAATCTAGCTGAGCGGTTACCGAGAGCCAATGTGTAGAGGAAAAAGGAAAAAGACAAAACGTCACGGCGACGAATCAGCCCCACCGAAAAATAACTGGGAAATGGGAGAAAAAGAGAGAACCAGGGGGTTTGACTACCGAGAGCTGGATTCACCTTTGTTTTTTCCCAGACTTTAAAGAGGCGTCAGTCGCCCAGAGCCCTCCATGCCTCCTCCTCCAGCAACGAGCGCTGGGCCCAACAACACCTCGCTCGCACGGCACAACGGATCAATCGCGGGCAGCCGCCGAAGCAAAGTTAAAAAAACAAACAAAAAAAACCCCCTGCCACGACGTAGGGAAGTCGACCTCGGTGCAAAGCTACACGGGAGCAGGACTCGCTCACCACTATGAAGAATTTTGTAACAATAATAAAAAAAACTAAACATAAAATGCCTGCTGAGGGTTTGAGTTGCAAAACTGCTCATGAAAATTGTTAATTCTAGAAACACTGAAACACTTGTGGAAACTCAACTCAATGGTAATAATTTTTTTTTAAAAAAGAACGTCTATAAGTGGCACTCGACCTCTTGCAATACGAAGCGCAAATATTCAACTTACAGTGACTCGGGTGTAGTAACACCCAAAAAACAAAGGGTCGGTTCATCCAAATTATTAAATAAATACTTTGTGTCTGACCAAGAACAGAAGTTGTGCCTCTACCTGCCTGGGTTATATAATGGAGATGAATGATACCTTATCTGAAACACTCACAGCAATGAAAAATTAATTTTACAATCCAAACACATTGGTGACATAATCACCTTTTAATTTAAATTGTCAAACTTAACTTCTGCATGTGCGATGAGTGACACCGTTTCCTCTGTATGAACATCCGCCTTTATAATATCAACACACCAAGGCACGCACGCACGCACGCACGCACGCACGCACGCACGCACGCACGCACGCACGCACGCACGCACGCACGCACGCACGCACACACACACACACACACACACACACACACACACACACACACACACACACACACACACACACACACACACACACACACACACACACACACACACACACACACACACACACACACACACACACACACACACACACACACACACACACACACACACACACACCATTTCCTTATCCCAAAACACTATATGATTAATTAAGAGACTACGTGAAACCCTTTGCACTATGCACCTATAGACTGTAAATAAAAATGAGTCAGCTCCCATAAGTGAAGCCAAAACACTTTGACCGCCCCCTGGTGGTCGGCTGCAGTACATGCACCCACCTCCACCCTTAGAATGACCTTTGCTGTTGAGTAATCAGTTAAAAGATGGAGGATGTCTCATGAACAATATCGCTGTTTAATCTGTCGCACTCTTTGCTCACGCCTCACTCTACTCCTTCAGATATTTAACACCATTGAAGTGCGTTAGCTGCTGATCTTTCAGCGCAGGTCTCTCCTCCTCCTCCTCCTCCTCCTCCTCCGACAACTCAACTACAGCACATTGAACAATCACAGCTTCACACTCTCACGAACCGGGGGAAATAACGTACCAATCCCCGACTACCGCTGCCCTGCACAGACGTGAGGAGACAACACGAGACGATGTTTCGAGGGTCCAAACTCAAACGTGGAAGTTGCTATTTAAATAGCCAATTATTAATGAAAAGTCTTTTGCGCGAGAAGATCATCCACCTTACCACCGAGGCACGACACACACACACATTAACACTTCATCTACTCCCACACAGGAAATGAACGATGAGGGTGTTTTTGAGCACCACGGATGTGAAAAAGAAACGTGTGTGTGTGTGTGGAAGGATGTGTTAATATTGTTTTGGTGGGGAAACGCATGCGTACGGGGAGAAACGCGCGCACAAACAAATAAACAAACACAATCTGAAACTGAAAGAAGCGAATTCAGAAAAAGCAAAAGCACAAACAGAAACTCTTCCTCTAAGGGGAAAACATCAGATGTGAGTTAAGAAAGAAAAAAGAAAATCCCAATCAAACACTTTGTGGTCAGTCATCTCTGACACTTTGAGTAAGATTTGGTTTTTTAGTTTTTTTTGTAAATGACAATAGAGGAAGATGTGGCGAGATGAAAGGAAATGACACAGAGGCAAACGGGTTGAGACGAGCAGAGAGGCGGACAGGAGGACGAATGGGTGAACTCTGAACCGTCGTGAGTGAGGGTTTTTTTTTTATCTCCATGCCCTTTGTGTGGGATGAGAGGCAGCTTCTCTTGCCGAGGCACTGCCCTCTTACCTGGCTGTGCATGAATTTGAGGTTGATCCCCTCCAGTGTGACCTGCAGCAGTCCGCCCTCGCCGCTCTTCATGTCCTGGACGGGGAACTCTCCGCCCAGCTCCGGCCCTGAGGGGAGGCCACAGCTGAGGTCAGAGCCGGTGCGGATATTTAAAAAACAACAACTCAAATCTCAACTAGGTCACTCGATGCAGCGGGAAAATAAATGTTTGAGTCATAGTTGTGTACCAACAACTTTTAGTCCCAGGAACTTTCTTCAAAGGACTAAAAGGTTCCAATGCTGCATTGCCACTGCGGTCTAAAGTCCAGGGGTAGTTAGGATGCTAACGTACAAGCTGTTCCACTCCAGTCCACCGGGCCTCGGCAACGCAGAAGACTTTGTCCCAACAACGATGATTTTATTTTAATCAAGTAACATTACAGCAGCAGTAAACGTGGAGTAGATTCATATTGTGCTGCTGCTGATCGGTGAAGAGACGAGCACTGGTGACAAGGTGTATTCAAAACACACAATGCTGCTGTACGCGTCAGGTAAGGAAACCTAACGATGGGCTGAAATAAAACGCTGCATTAAAGGACCAATCAGGCCGCAAGCTCCCCGGCAAAGGGGGGGGGGATTTTAAACCCTGTCCCCTGAGGTGGAGAAGCAGCTTGAGCCACTGATCAACAGGGATGTAATGGAGCTCGCATTTCCCCCCCCCCCAAGCAACAGAGGTCGAAATGCAATGGCCGTTGTTTGAGAGAGTCAGAGAGAAAGTAAGAAAGAAAGAGAAACATAAGACTCCATCACTCCATACCTGGTTTAATGCTCTGCTGTCTGGCTGCAGCTCGCTCCATACTGTCTTTCACACAGTAGTAGAGTTCTCGACACTAGAATACAGAGAGACACGTTGTCAGAGTTTCAACAATCTTTCCTCTTGAAAGCGAACGAAAGTTCAGGACGCAGTTTCCGACAAAAACCTTTTTGGTGTAGAACTTGTTGAGCTGCGTCTCTTGGCCGTTGCGTCTCCAGAGACACAGCACCTTGGTCTTGGGGCAGTAAGTCATGTTGATGAGCTTCTCGTACCACCAGCGTTCGTACACTGTGCCGATGTTGCTGCGCAGGACTATGCAGTCGTCGCACACCTGAAACGACCCAGAGGAAACTATGAAAAATACACGCGGCCAACTCCAAATTAGATTTCATACAATCTGCATTTCCACAGCACTGATTCATTTAGCGAAACGGAGTTATTCCATTCTCACCACTGTGCCGCAGAAAATGTTTTCATTCTCCGATAAAAAGAAATTCGGTGTGGTCAATAGAATTCTCAACTCTTATTCATATTTTTCACATATCAAAAGCCTACTTATAAAAGGAAAGAAGAGAGAGCTTTATTGTGAAAATCCTAAAAGAAATGTTAATGTTTTTTTTTTTTATCATTCAGGGGGAAAAGGCAAAGTGAACATCTGACAGGACTCCTACTGTTCTGAAGGGATCAGTGTCGTGGAAATGAACATTATACTAAAATGAATCGAGAGGTAATGAATGTAAAAATGAGGCCTGGTCCACTCTGCTATTAAAAGATATTTTGTGACAGCCTAATTTTTGTAATACAGTCCGGCCTTTGTCTACCTCCATGAAGAAGATGTCTCCCGTGGTGTCGGTGCCAGCGTGGACAACAAACGTTTGCTTCTTGATGTGGCGGCTTCCACTGGGCCTGATGGAAAACTCGAGGCCATTCTGAAAATAAATGTAAGGGACAAACAATTATAAAACGTGCAACTCAAAACACATCTGTTTAAAACTGCGTATTCCACTTGATGTCAATTGCTCTGCCTCTTTCTGTTGTTTTTATTGTTGTTGTATTCTTTATTTTTTTTGCTGCTTCTAATGTCTTATGTATTGTACGGTGTCCTTGTGTGCCGAGAAAGGCGCCTTTAAATAAAATGTATTATTATTATTATTATTATTATTATTATAATAGTTCAGTGGCAACGGCTTGAATTCCTACAAAAATCATTAAGAGTTTCCTGGAAAGCACAAAGTAATTTGACTCTAATTACAGGAAGACAAAGTCAATTCAATGAGCTGAGTTTGGTGCCGTTTATCAGACGAATGTCCATGAGAGAAAAGGTCAATTTAAACCACAGTCAATATGTTTATCATTAGATTGACTTTAAAACTTTAATCTTCATTATTATTGACCATTTATTTGTGGACAGATTTCAGATTTTGCATGTTTATCTCAAAAGTCTCCACGTTGTGTGAACTGTAACAACTGTAAATGAACCAGCTGATGTCTCCGTTTTAGCGACAATCACGACCAGATTTAAATGTTTATTTTGAGGAAATGGCCTGGTATTTAATTTTGAATGCAATGAGCCGTAAAATCCCGCATCGCCAGTCGAATCAGCCGAATAAACAAAGGACATATATTCACCATGTTGACCAGTTTGTCCAGCATCTCGTTGATATCTTGGCTGTATGAGAGGCCGATGTGGGACTTCCCCATCAAACGCCTCACTTTCTTCCTGATGTCATTTTTGGTCACCTAAATAAATCAATCGAAGAAAGAAAGAAAAAAAGACACGTGAGCTTTACGGGGTGAAAGAAAGATTTCTGTTCTGGGATTTCAATTTCAAACTTCGTACTTTCATCATCAGCATGTATGCGATCATATTGTGCAGCAGTGTGGCCAGAAGTCGGTCCTCGTCATCCTCCAGGCGCTTTCGGTCGTGTTCCCCAAGTGACAGGTATCTGAAACGCAGAGGTAATATTAATATTAATTCATGAATATTTCAAGAGAGGTTCAGAAATCAAGTGTGGGACACAATAAGACAGAGTCGCGTGGGACCTTTCGATCATCTCCTGGGGTCCCTGGTCCATCCCCATGCCCTCGCGCTCCAGCATCACGGCGTCCAAGTAGGCGTCCTCCCAGAACTGCAGCTGGTCCCACAGTGTGGATCGCTCCTTACCTGAACGCACAAGGACACGTTCAGCTCATCCGCATCACCGCTGACCCATTCAAACACAAACCAAACCGCGTGTACGCAGACGCAAGAAAACCTGGTGTCGCACCAGCAAATGAAAACTAGATTCGCATTTTTCACGTTGCTTTCCAAAGCTTGGTCTGAAAGTTTTACTGTAGGTAATTAAGCAATGATGTTCTAACATTCCAATGTACCACTGTGAGCATGACAAGGCACTTTATTGGTCCTAGTCATGCATGAAAACAATAGTTGGTCGAATAGACTTATTACCGTTACAAATGATCATGATTTTCCAGAATCAGGGGCAAAATAATTTGTTATTGTAATTCTATTTATGGCGATTTGTGATGAAGCTCAAAACTGCCAGGTCTAATAAAACTGGTGTTCTTGAATTGTTGATATAGCCACAATGCCTTTTCTAAAAGGATGCCGCCTTCAAGTGCCGCTCATGGACCGAGGAAATTACACGTTTTTTTATTTTGTTGGCTACTCAATTGATTTAGAAATAGACGCAAATATCTACAAAATTATTAAAACATTTAACACAAAGATTCAAACAAACTGTTTTCACAGGATGTGAAATATAGGTTAAATAGTTCACTTAAATCATCAGTGGCTGAGGCAGTTTCCTTTTTCTTCACTCCACTCATATCAAGATCAAGAGAAACTAATTGGAAGTCTTGACATTTCCCAATCTAATGCAACAGCTGTTGGCTCCTATGAGTGTGCTCAATTCATAATTAGATTTTCCGACAGCACTTGAAGGCAACATTCGCTGGAATCGTGAAGTGCTAAGCTTTTGATTCGACACGAAGGTTGGTCAGAAGAACGTGAGGTGAATGGAAATTGCTCACATCTTGTCGTCTTTCATCTCGCTGTGAGGGAAAAAATGAATTCTGCAGCAGCGCTCACATTTTCCACATTGTTAGGAGAGAAACACACAGATGTGCAGCTCACCAGCGGAGAGGGAAACCCCACATCACATCAGAGATTACACACAATGGAATACACACACGCACGCACACGCACGCACACGCACACACACACACACACACACACACACACACACACACACACACACAGAGAGAGACAGACATCGGAGAAAAAAAAGGGTAGAGGCAAAAGATTAGCCCTACTTAGAGAAAAGGTTTCCATGGCAGCATCCTCTAGTTGATCCCAAACGGAGCTCTTATCACGGCCTGGAAATATTTCCCAGGAGAAGCAGCGTGGGGGGGGGGAGAGAAGCCGTGAGAGTAGGAAGGAGGGGGGGTGTTAGGCGAAGAGGTAAGCAGGTTTAACAGCAAAAAACAAAAGCAGAGACGAGAACCAATCAAGGGTATAACAAGCTCCTTTACTCACTATATATATATATATATATATATATATATATATATGTGTGTGTATTCTAAACATAGTCAAGTACATGAGTCATTATATTTTAATGTTGTGGTTTAACTCTAACAATGCGGAGTCAAATTAATTCAGTTTTGTTACGTTAAACATTCAATTACAAAGATTAAGTTTTCTTTCCACTTTTATCAAAGTTTGCTACATTTTCATGATTTAATTGCATATGTCTATGCAATTAAATCGTCTCTGAGGGTCAGAGGTGTCCCACGAAGCTGTGGGTATTCTCTGAAAGGAGTGGGTTTTTTTTAACTTAATTTTTTATAAATATATATATATTTTTTTTATTATTATTATTTTTAAATTCATTAAAACCTGTTGAACAACGCAACTTCCTATTTTTACCAAGTTTTAATTCATCACTGTATAATACTGATGAATATATATTATAATTATAATAATAATATATACATAATAAATATAATAAAGGGCTGCATATAAAGACTATTTTCTTTATTGATTAATCTATAGATAGTTTTCTCGATTAATCGATTAGTTGTTTGGTCCATAAAATGTCGTAAAGTGGTGAAAATGTAGATTGTGTTTCTCCAAACCCCAAGACGATGTTTTGTTTTGTCCACATACCAAAGATATTTAGTTTACTGACACAGAGGAGCAAAGAAACCAGAAGAAAATGTAATATGTAAGAAGCTGAAATCATAGATTTTTTCATAAAAACTAATTGAGCCAATAAATCGATTATCAGAATAGTTGGCGATTAATTTAGTAGTCGATTATTAATCGATGAATCGATTAACTGTTGCAGCTCTAATATACCATATACTATAAACTGGATAGTTCAGAGCACAAGGTACGACCTTTCACCTATTAACCTACAGTTCATTAATATTACTCCACTTCTCGGTCATCACATGTCGGACTTCTGCTTTTCTCCTCGTAAAAATAATTTCCCACAATTAGCAGAAGTTCACTCGTGGGAAAAACCACAGCAAAAACCCTCTCTTTATATTCCTGGGCGTACCTTTTAATAATTAAGGTCGTTTGGTTCAACATCAATGACTAACAATGATGGACAGTGTTAATAAAGTAAAGCAGAAAAATCTAAGGTGAAAAGAAAATAGTAAGGGAAATAATTTAAATTGAGAGAAAATTGTTAAATCGCACAGCAAAGTGTTTTCACAGGAAGGAAATGTTTTCTCGGAACAGGAGCATTAAATGTTAGACGTTTGAGATCATTGTGAGAGAACGTATCTGAGCCAAACTGCAGAACTAACCCAGCAGGCCCTCGCACAGGTAGATCCTCATACTGTGGTCCTCCATGGGCTGTGCGGGCGGCCCCTTGGCCACGGCAGGTGCGTGGTCTTTCGCGCCGGGTTTCAGCGTGTGAGTCTTCCCCTGAGAAAACAGGACACGGTCATTTTTGGTGAACCAACAAATAGTGCAATGAACAAAATGAACAAACAAAACACCACATGAAAAAGAACAATAACAACCCTTATACACTAATTTAACGTTTACTTTGACATTTTGGTTTGGACCACGTCCCTATCCACTAACATGGAGGAGGCGGGGCTTATGACAAATACTGCAGCCGGCCACCAGGTGGCGATCAGGATGTTATGGCTTCACTTTTTGGTCGTAGTCGTGTTGTCATCTGTTATTGCCTCATTTTGAACAGAACAGTTTGTCCACAACAACGAGGTGCGTTCAGAAGGATTGATGCTGTAAACAAATGTTACTCATTTAAATTGCTCGTACCCATTAATCATATTGAACACATCACACATGTTTATTTGTAAACAGCGGCAGGATTTGGAAACAGTGTTAATTGATTGATCTCTTCGTTTTCTGGTTTACAATTTTCCAGGTTTTTTTTGCACAGGATCCCAGAAATCCGTCAATTCCTGGCACCTTCTGTGCTGCTTAAATTAATTAATACCTAAATTAAGATTTTATTATCTCAACTAAGAGCTTGTGTCATCTGCGTATTTCACCCAAAGTGACGCCTCCACTTACAAACACGGAGCTGGTAGCTGGGTTGGTTTCGATCTCGCTGTCGGAGAGCGTCCCCCTGGACTGAGTCAAGTGAGCCGCGGTCCTCCCGAAGCCGTCGCCTGTGGTGCTGCTCAGGTCGCTGTCCGCCCCAAGAGTCTCTCCAGAGCTATTGCTAATCTAAAAATGAAAAATAAAAACCCAGGTGGAATAACAGCACGTGTGCAGAGGATTTTTAGTATAAAAAGCAGCTTCTGGCATTCACATAGCTAATAAAAAAGAAAAAAGATTGATGGTTTGAAGTCATTTCAGTCCACTCAGTCTGACACTGTCACGTACGGTTATGTGTGGTGTATTGTCTCAGCTTGATCCACATTTATTCAAATTGTGATTTTTGAGGTTTTCTAATAGAGACCTGGTTTTTAAAGGTTGAACTATTCCACTGTGTCTTTTGCATCATTTTTATACAGTTTTTCTTTTATCTATAGGACAATTTGTGGACAGAGGCAGCAGCAATGTTCAGTTATGTATACATACAGTGTACTGGTTTATGCAATAGTTCATAACCTATAAACCATAACCTACCAACTAGTCATTAACACACTGCTAACAATAAGTTGAAAGTGTTTTTTATTTTTATTTGTTATTCAAATCATAGATTTCGAAGAGGAAAAGACTAGACTTAGGTGCCTTTCATAATGTATGTTGTGATTTTGCACTATACAACTAAAATTGAATTGAATTGAAAAACAAGGGGATTAAAATGGTGTCGACCATAATTATCGTTCTGGAAACTAGTCAGTATTGTGACATACGTATCAAGAATAGATGGGAACAAAGTGCACAGAGTCTGAGTTGGCCGCGCCCTACCACTGTGCTGGCCTCCGAGTCCTGGCTGGTGGTTCTCGTCAGGATTGGTGGCTCCGAGCTCGTGACAGACTCGGTGTCGCTCTTCTGTTTAAAAAAGAAAACAAAGATAAAACAGAAGTGTCCGTGTGCAGAGTATTTGACCCATGATCAAACAACTGGTGAATAAAATGCAGTCATTTACCAATTTATTTATTTTCAACATTCACCAACCTGGGATCCAGATGTGACACTGAGGCCACTATCGGCACTGATCTGCGATTTCTTCTCCTCCGCGTCGGCCACCGGGGGGCGCTGCTGCTTCGCCCCGTCGGACCCTTAAGGGACACACGAGTTTATCAGCACTTTGTCGTGAATGGGACTCTTATTACGTTCTTACCTTACGGAGTCGCCTCGCTCAAAGCTACACCACACCACAGTAAACACTGACGCTACAACCATCTAGAAGTGCCAAAGCCTCTATGTCAACACTGCATTACACCTGGGACACGGCAAAGCAAACAGTGTAACACTAGCGCTTACTCGAGTTATGGAATGACTAAAGATTCCTCTAGGTAAAGATATAGGGTATATATATATATATATATATAATATAACACATTTAATTTTTTCACAACTTTCTGTATCCAGTACTGTGACAGATACGATTTTTTTTAACAGACAGAGAAGTGACAAAGGGGCAAGCAGAGAGTGCGGTAAAACTGGGAAAAAGTTACAAAAAACAACAAAACAAAACAAAAAACTGCACGAGCGTGACATTAATTCCCAAGTCAATGCTGCAAATGTGGCCCAAGTTACACCACGACCAACAGACACAGGCAGTTAGGCATGCAGACAAACTGGTGGACGGTCGGGGAGACATCTTCTGTTTCAAGTGCGATTTGTACTTTTATTAATTCATCGCCTGTGAAGTCACAGTTATGATGACACGTAGACCCGGACACTTCCTTATTTTTCTTTTGTGACACTCCTGTTTTAAAACCATTTAAGAAATACGAATAATTTACAGCCACTTGAAACTGGAAATAAACAGTTAAAAAAGAGCAGGACAGGGGGCAGGTTTTCATCTCTGCTCATGTTGAAGGGTGGTGTCAAGGAAGGGGAAGGAAGAAAAGAAAAAACACACTGGGAAACAAAAACTACATTTTGCTCAAGCTGGAAAAAGTGACAAACAAGATGAAGGATATAAAGGACAATTTTTTGTATTATTGTTGGCTTTTACAGTATTTTCTGCATCCAACCTTGTGAGCTACCGCTGTAAGGTTGACACAGGAGATTTCAGTAGACGTTAAAGTAAAACAAGCACATACTATGTCATTGGCTGCTAAAAAGAACCGTCATGTGTAAGGGAGAAAAACATACTAAAACTGGTAAAGTATGTTTTTTTAATTCCTCACAGCACTCTCTACCTGTGAGAAACTCCCTGACCCTTGTTGTCGTATAGCAAACGTTGCAAATTGAATACGACTCCTAAGTATAATGAATCCAATGTCATGTCCACTGTGCACAAGACTAAGAGCATCAGATTATCAGAATACATTCTCATCCTTAACTGAATTTAACCCGATCTACATCTCATCTCTAGCACATAATCCGTGTCATAATCCCACGTGGAGACTCCAAGCCGATTTTTCTGGTTTATCCACTGATCTCATGCTTATTAGGCGCTTTCTTCATTTCTCACTTATCTATCTGTGATAAGACACTGGTGGTGAGTTTGCAAAGGCAGAGAGGAGGGGGGTGGGAAAAGGTCAACAGCCGAGCATCCCCCATTTTATTTCTTTTTTTATCTGGTGTGTGAGAAGTGTCTTACTCTGTGGTTTTTCCAAAGCTTTTTGCTTATCCTGGTGCTTGCTCCACAATTCTACCCAAGATGCATTGCAAGCAAGGAGAGAAAGACAGAGAGAGAGTCAGAGAGCTGATTGAAAAGGCATGTATGGTGGATGAGCATTAAAATCAGAACAAAAAAACGAAAAATAAGCATTGAGAAGTTGTCATTACTGAACGAGGGCGCTTTGTAACGTTTGCATGTAGCCGGGCTTTTAGTGTGGACAACGTGAAAATTTCAGTATTTTGTTTGTTACTGTAAATTGGGTCCACTTGCGTGTAAACGGCTACTAAGGTAACATTACAACACCCTGAGCTCCGGGCCCAAAGTCCTGGAGAGCCACACAGTGACGTCAGAGTGACTGATTTCATCGACCGCATGTGTGCGGCTCTCCAGAGCAAAGGGCTGGAGAGGGACAGAGAGGGGCAGAGAGAGAGAGAGAGAGCTGGTTGATCTCAGGAACGGAGCATGGGATGGGGTTGAGAGGCCGACTAGCCAGCAGGTGAAATGGAGCAGTTGCAGAAGCCGGGATGCAAGTCTCAAAAGCATTCTGTAGAATTGAAGGTGCAACTTCTGACAGGAAGAAAAGGGGTTGCAGGTAGGAGAGGTGTCAGGGTGGTGGACTGAAGAGTGTCCCCCGTATACAGACCCAGGATTAACTGGTGAAGAGATTCTTAAGGATTTTCTACGTCAATTGGTTCTTTGGCGACCAATAGAAGTCACTTCCTGCCAGTGGAAATTTTTTATCGTCTCTTTGCTGGGACTGTTTACTGGGGAGTGATGCTTCCACCCTCCATGCTGAGAGCAAAAAGGGAGCTGCTGCTTTTTCTACGGCACGCCTCGCAGAAAACCTGCAGTAAGAGGCACAGACGAGCACCCATTTTGACCGTCGGTGCACAAACCTCAGGGTTTTTCCCATCGCCCACTACTGCAGATTTAGGTATTGGAAGAAAAGAAAAAACAAAGACATGCATTCAAGGTGCTAAAAGAGGCCGACAACAGAACTCCAGGGAGTAAGGCAAACAGGGGCACAGATGTTTAAGGAAGGGCAGACAAACACACGCAGTCCAGGCTGAAAGACAGGCGAATATTCCACACACTTTTTTTCGGCCATATTTTTCAGATTAGATTTTCATTTTTTGAAAGTATTTCGTTTCATCAGATGATTGTCATCGTTGTGTTGTTTCTCCGGTTGTCACCGGCGGTATTTCGGGTCAAAGTGTGTGGAATATTATGACACCTGTGAGAATCTGTCTGGGACAAGTGAAGGGATCTTTCTTTGAGACGGTTGGAGGAGGAGGGGGGTGTATTCAGGTAGATGAGCTTGTAGGGTGGGGGGCGGGGGTTTAGGGGGATCTCACAGTGCACATGCAACCGGGGCTGGAGTTGGCGTACACACCAATCGAGGCAATAAAGTTCTCCTCGTTCAGACTCCGGGTGTCAAAATGGCGGGCTCCCCTGCCCGTCGTCGTGTGGTGCGGCAGCTGCAAGTGGGGAACATTCAGGAGGCCCTGAGGTCGGGCAGTCTCCATGTGACCAGAGGGACTCTCTTTGCTCCCCGGGCTGCCGGCACTGTCTGTGGGGCTTCGCTTGCGTTTCTCTGGGTCTACCGAGTCACCAGAAGTGAGGGTCCAAAGACAAGAGTTCATCAGAAATGACAGTGAAGAAGAAAAGTGGTTCAAAGGGAGAGGGTTAGCAGTTTTACACAAAAGAAGAAGAGACAAGTGTTCAAATTTAAACTTTGCAGTTATGGTTAATGATTTGAGTCAAGGTTTTGCAGGCAGCTTAGAGCTTAATGTTAGCACAAATGCAAGGACACGGATGAGTGTTAGTAGCACGAGCCCACTGCTGTTCAGCAGAAAATGTCTGAAAAAATAAATAAAAATGAGGTGACAAAATTTCCCTTCCTTCCAAAAAACCTACAACAAAAACGATGTATTCCTACGATAAACACACACCACGTACCTTTGGTTTGATAGTGTGTCCGTGCTATTTCCAGCAAGCTGAAGACACTGGCCATCCCTCCGAGGCCTGCGTTAGTGTACGAGTGCTCCAGACTGGACACGGTGCACTTCAAGATGTCCAGCATGCCTTTGTAAACCTTCCTGGTCACCTCCTAGGGGGTCAAAAGACAGTGGCAAGGTTTACGATTGAATTTGACAAGACGGATAAATACAAGTACGTGTTGCACTGATACATGACGTTCTCGCGGTGAGTTCGTCCTACCGCTGTACTGGAAATAACAGGCATCTCACCACGTCACGTATGATCTCCTGTCTGGCGTCCTCCTCCGACTGGATGGCTCTGTTCAGCTTACTCAGCACGAAGACGCGGAGCTGCTCGTTCTCCAACAGACGCCGCACTTTCTTCATGTTGAGCCAGCCGACCCCCTGACCATCCAGAACACTCTGCACCACCTCCTTCAAGAACTGTTGGTTCTCGCTGGGTGCGCAACACATCCTCAGTTAAACTCAACACACAGTCACACAAACTGTCAACCAAAGAGAATTCTTTTACCTCGTGTTGTTGACTCGACCCTGAGGGGACGGGGATTCTCTTTTCACTGTCGGACTGTGCTTGATGACCGAAGACTTCTGGTCCACGAGTGCTCGCGGTGCACGCGCGCCTGGAAGCGGAACCCAAAAAATGAGGTTTTCTGAACGCCACAGAGCAAGATAACCAACATAATAAAAAACAAAAGGAGCTGCCAACTACTGACTCACTAGACCAAAGAGCACTGGATACACACACACACACACACACACACACACACACACACACACACACACACACACACACACACACACACACACACACACACACACACACACACACACACACACACACACACACACACACACACACACACACACACACACACACACACACACACACACACACACAAGGACAGGAAACAACTTTCAAAGTAGTTTTTTTTTTAAGCTTCCACATCAAATAGAAAAGAATCAGTTTGTGAAGAGAACACACGCCTGTAATCTACTGAAGGTTATCTACTGCTGATCAGATAAATCACTGGGGCTGCTATGTTACTACTGTACAACAGGAGAGGTGAAGGGCAAATCAAACAGGGATGTGGTTCACACACACACACACACACACACGTACACACGCACGCAGGAGTCCAAATGGCGCTCTTGGTGGTGGCATCACACATTAGCAGCACAGAGATGTGAGGTCAGACAGGAGGAGAGTCTGAACGGCAACTACATCAGTGATATCATGCATGAGGGTAAATAAACAGATGAGTGGATGGGGGAGAAGAAGAAGAGGACGAGCCACGATTCAAGGTCACGAGCCGGGTCATTGTGACACACTGCGGCGACGCCGCTTGCCGTCTGGGAGCGAACCACTTGCCGGGGGTTGGGTCAATCATTTCATTCCATTATATTAGAATTTCCTCAGCCAAGGAGGTTCTGTTTTTTTCTGCTGTTTGTTTGTTTGTCTGCCTGTCAGTCAGCAGGATTGCTCATAAAACTACTGAAACCTATTTTCATGAGATTTTGTGGAGCGGTGGGACGTGACACAAGGAAGAAGTCATCACATTTTGAAGTGGATGCGGAAAAACTGGCAGATCCAGGATCATTTTCCATGGAGAGAAAGAGCGTTAGCCTTCGCCCCTCTTCAAGCATCCATCACTAAAGGAGGCCCAAAACATTCGTTCAATGCGGGAATGACCCATGGCTTTCCCGCATTGAATAGCTCCTAAGAGCTTCTTGTGAATGATTGGGTCCTCAGTCTTCAAGAGCTCTCATGAATGTTCATCGAGGTGCATGACAGTCGGGACTCCTTGGTCTTGTGAGGTAATTATCCTAGACGAGTACCAACCAGAGGGTAAGGGCTCATCTCTGACGAATCAAATGCTTCCTCTCCTCCGTTAATTCTGGCGCAGGTGTCCAACTCCAGAGCAGTCAGAACACCCACTGACTTGAATGTAAAAAAAAATTTCCACACCAAATTCAAAATGGCCGACTTCATGTTGAGCTGAGGTAATGGCTCCCAGATGCTCTTTAGTAAGTGCTGACATGGTACACGCGCCAAGCAAAATTCCTTCAGCTACATCCAAATAAAGAGTGTGAGCCTTGACTTTGTATTTCTTGTAGGGGGGAAGCTATTGACTTGGAGCACGGTGTATACTGTATGCAGAGGTTTCCGACTCGAGAGAAGCCAGAGGACCCTCAAACTTGAATCTTCCCAACACCATGTTTCACTGTTGGCTTGACTGTGGTGTAATTCTTTCTCCCGTTTGTCTGCAAACATAAAACCCTTCCGTTACTGCCATGGATCTCCGACTCTGATTCACCAGGAGTGTTTTGCAGTCATCCACTGTGAAACGCTGGTATTTCCTATCCCATCCTCAAGCGCTTGGCCTCGGTTTAGAAAAACGGCTCCTGGTCCTCTGAGACGACTAAAACACAGCCTTCTCCTTATTGAGAGACTTCAGTATCTGTGACAAACTCCCCCATTTCTGTCTGTCCGGGAACTAAACTTGGTGTATTGATCTTCTGATGATGTGGTCACTTTTAGTGCCTGCCTGTTTCGTGCCTCGCATACATCCGATCGAACTCTGAGCATCCAGAGTTCCATGCACTGGCCCCTTTTTAGGAACCTGAGAGATCCCGCCTGTCTATCATTTGACTCCAGTATTTAATGACACAGGACCGCACAATGCTGAGAGTCATATCTTACATTTCACATTTTTCCAAACTGCTATAAATAATCTCAAAAGACGTTTCACATTCCAGCAACTCAGAACAAAACAATATCCTCCGGATGTATCTTTTTCATTCTATCTAATGCTTTTTATTAAAAGCATAAATCATACATACATGCAACTGTGCACTACATGTTGTTTTAATCTGCATTAATCTTTGCACAATTCTATTAATAAAATCTAGGAAGAAAAAAAAGAGAAAAAAATTAAGACAGGACTGGAGGATGCAAAAAATATAGTTTTTGTAACTCTGTAGTCATTTTGAAGGTAGCTTGCGGTGCTGTTGAAGTGTTTCTGTGATTTTGCATTGCCTCACGATGGGGTCGACCAAATAACAGCTGTCAAACTGAGCATGAAGTTGAACCAACACCTCTCTGAATCTCTCATGGAGGAGGATTTATTAAAGGATTGTTGTATTAGACTAGGGCTGCAACTAACGATCTTCTTCATTATCGATAAATCGGTCGATTTTTTTGCTCAATTAATCGATTAGTTGTTTCGTCTATAAAATGTCCCAAAATTGTGAAAAATGTCGATTGTGTTGCCCAAAACCCCGAGAAGATATTCAGTTTCCTGTCATAGAGGAAAGAAGAAAGAAACCCGAAAAGGCTGGAAATCAGAGAATTTTGACTTTTTCTTTCATAAAAACTACTTGAACCAATTAATCAATTATCAAAATAGTTGGTGATTAATTTAGTAGTAGCTAATTAATCGATTAACTGTTGCAACTCTATATTAGACGGCATTATTTTTCAGTTGTGGGTATCTAATAAATGAGTTTGTGCCACATTATGTCTTTTCTTTAAAGTCTACTGGTTTTATCTAACTAAATAAATGTAATGCCGGGACAAGACATCCATCTATACCACCCATATCTTGCCTGGTGAAAGCCTGACTTTCAATGATGGAAAAAAAAAAGGATTTGCATAATGTTACTGCAGTCACTGCTCATTGTGCACGACACAATTAAAGCATGATTCGGGCCCAACCCCATTTGTGCTCTGTGGGAGCGTTGAGGACAAGAACACACAGGCAACACAATGGATGTGGGTAGATTAGCTTTGTCTATTCTATTCTTATCCTCCAAATCCAACATCCTCTTCTGTGTTTCCTTGTTCTACATTTGCTTCCCTGTGGCTACTTGTTGCATAATGTATTGTTTCACTTCTTGATTTCAGGTCAAATATATATTTTTTTTAACCATAAATCCTTTGAAATTCACCTGTGATGAGGTTTGTTAAATAAATAAAGCCAAACTTACTGCTATGACAAAAATAGTTAGTCTGAGGGAGGGAACAATCACTATGAACGGCAGCATGTTAAGACAAAAGCCGCAATGCTCCACTGGGTCTGTGATGACAAACACACGGTGACTGGAATGCGGACAGACAGACAAGAGGGGAGGGGGATGCTGGGAGATGTAGTTGACTGGGCTTGGAGAGGCATGCAGCTCACTCGACAAAAAGGGCAGAACCCACCTTCTCCGCTCCCCGGGCCGGCCTCAGTAATTATCTCCATTAGAGAATTTAGCCCAAATACTGCACACAAAACCCAGAATTAGTTCCCGCGAAAAAGGTGGACAGAGAGAGGGACACCGGCCCAGACACAACCAGTCTGAACACCGACCCGTAACAGACATGCACACTCAACATGGCGCCAAACAAGAGACAGAAAATAAAAAAGGGGCAGACAGAAAAGAGAAAAATACAATATGTACCGATAATGTATCAACCCTGAAAGTAGGGGTGGGCGGTATCTCGAATTTATTCGATGTTGTACATGAAAAGTATTAAATGAATCTATCTCGAACACCGCGACTACAAATTGAACGCACTTTACTCCGTTGCTTTGAGCTCTGTTTTTTTGTTGAGCTTTGAATAAATTGCCTGGCTTGAATACTGTTTCGTTAAATTGTCCCGATCGAAACCATTAATGAATATAATTAAGTTTTTAAGAATGTTTTTAATACAAACATAGGTTGCAGGGACTAATAAAATCGTCATACTGGTGTGATTGTCTGCATCAATGGGTTAAATTGTGCATTTATGAAGTGCTTTAGAGGAGAGTAAAAAAAAATAGTGATATATATCGTGTATCGGGATATATTTTTGTTATATCACGATACACGACATATATTGCAATATTTTTAATATTATTTATAGGCCATATCGCCCAGCCCTACCTGAGAGTGTTTAAAAAGATGTCTAATGCCATGTGTTTGGCAACACAATCAACATCAACAGTATCAAGTAGGAGCTGTGTATAACTCATACTTATATTTACAGTATATAATGCTGGGAAAGTCCAACTGAACGATGAAAATATACAGTAAACCTAGAACAATGACCTTATTTTTCTTTGTAGAATTTGAGCAAGATCACTGGGCAGAAATGTTATTTTTGAGGACAAAAACAGGAAAGATAATCATAATAAACTGTAAAATACTTCATTTTTAAAATGTTGATGATCTTCAAAGATTCATCTGTGTTTTTGTTAGAATAGTCGGTGATGTCAAAAGAGGGAAGGAAACACTCAACAATGGAAGCCGACAAACAAGCAAGCAAGCAAGGCAACACACACATGAGAGTCGGGAGGCAGGTGTTATATCTGTTTACACAATATATATATGTAACTACATTGAAGATGAAATCTTTCGAATGTAAATGTGTGTGTGTGCAACATAACGCATCAAGAAAACTCCCACCAATCACACAGAGAGGAATGAACAGCAAAGGAACACAGGGGAAGGCGTGGGTAGACGTGAATGTGACAGTGAAAAGTGTCTTCTATCTTAGTCCTAGGGCCGAATAACAAGATAGGAAACAGGTCACTCCAAGGATTAAAAGGGGCGTATGCCTAGTCAGGAGGGGCTGAAACAAACTACCACACCAGACATAACATACCCGGGCTGTCAGGGGCATCTGAACGACAAAGACAAAACACATCATAGTCAACAGGAACGGAACATTTATTTCTCTATGGCAGCTATTCCACACGGAGTGGAGCTATTGAGTAAGGTCGCCATGCTCCACCTGTTTTTTTCATTTTTCTCTCAGTTGAAGTAAAAAAAAATCCAGCCCAAACAGAATTCATATTTATGTCTTCGACTTAATAAATAATAATAACGGAAATATTAGCCATAAGGCACAATCTCAATCCCTGTAATTTGTCGTACTCGTAAAAGTTAAGACTTCGGAAGATGAATATGAACGGGTGGATTGATTTTGATTTGTTTCTGTTTCCATTCATGTGTAACTGATGCTAATCAGATACATGACATTTAAAAGTGAGACTTGCCTTGCCACATTTTTCTGCTTCCAATTACCCCTGGGCACATGTTTGTATAATTATTCATAATCTAAATACAGTCTACAGCACCAGATAATTACATGTGTTGCTCATCTCTGCAAATGAAAAAAAAATGATGCAAGAGAGGATCTGAAGTCTGTTTTTCGACTGGATTTTCCTGTTAAGACTCTTGAGAGAAAAACTTTAGTTTGATACATCCTCAATATTCTCCTTTTAAAATAGTGCCATATCCATTAGGCAATCCAGAGGGAAGAGAGTCAGGCTATAAATATATATATATATATATAAAAAAATAACTCTACAAACCTGCTTGTTCCATTTCCTCCTCAATATCAAAATTTAAGTATTCTTTTAGCGCAAAAGATTACACACGGAAAAAGAAAGGGCAGAGAAGGGCAGACAGTGAATAAATTAAGTTGTGTGCATAAGCTATGGTTTAACGTTTTTAATGCATAAGCAATGCTGGCCATTAATACATTTATGACTAGTGAAGAGTTTAATCACTAGATTTTATGACTGTAGTATTTGAGTGATTTGATCTACATTAGCGTGGAAAATTGGATAAAAAAACCATCTTAATAAACGGGAAACGTGATGTGATGAAATAAGTGATTGATTTTTATTGAAAAGTATCCTTTAACTTTCCCTACTGTCCCTGCACGTTCTTCACGAGACATTTTCTAATGATGTTCCTTGTCTCCTTTGAAACTGGAACAGACACTCAGGCGGCAGCAGAAACAACAACGTCACAAACAAATTGGAACCGATGTGAAAAACTGGTCACATTTACCTTTCAGGCTGGGGAAAGGCGTCGCCTTCTCCCTCGCTGCCTTGTTGGGGAGGGCGAGGTTGGACAGGCTGAAACTGGTGCCGTGGTTCTTGTACAGATTGCCTGTAATGGGAGTGAAAACCATATCATCATCGGACAAAAGGTTTGGTTGTTAAGTGTTTAGGAATGTGTGACCAGTTCTTCTGGTTTTGGTGCTTCGTTTCATCATCATCATCCACTTAAATTAGCCCACTTTTCCGGGTTTACAACGCGGACAAAGGAAATGGAAAACGTTCTTACTGGCAAAGGACATGAGTCCTCCGAAGCCATCGTTGCTGCTGTTGGAGATGGTGGAGTTGGGCGAGCTGTTGCGGGAGTCTCCCTCCCCATCGGACTCTCCTGGCAGCCTCAGGCTGCTGGGACGTAGCGGACGCTGTGCCCTGAAAGGAGCGACCAAAACACTTTACCGTGGGAAAGAAAGACACAACAACATACGTAGAAGTATGCACATAATATGGGAAACTCTCAAGCATTCACACCACATCATGACATCACACCACCAAAGATTCAGGACCACCATGAATGGAGTGAGTGAGTGACTTTCACATGCTGGGTCCGGACAGAGAGAACATTGCATGGTCGGTCAGAGCCCATTTGAATGATGATCAAACATTCATTCAAGCGATGAACAAGCTTAACACACTTGTTGCCATTGAGGTTCTGGTTGAATCGAGGGGTGTATGACTCCACTTGCTCCTCTGCATCAGGGTCATCCTCTGAGGGGAAGCCGTACTGAGGCTCAAAGTATGGGTTGTCGTACTCTTGCTTTTTGTTGGCCGTGTCCGCCAGGCCAGCGTCTGCCGGGGGCCTGAGGAACGGCTGACTGCCCAATACCGGGACAGGGTTCTGTAAAGCAGCACTCGCCGACGCTTCGATTTCAGGAGCTTCCCCCTGCTCCTGAAAAAAAAAAAGAGAACACGGATTAATGGGAACAGTGTAAATGCCTTCTCAAAAAGGACAATCAATATTTCCTTTATTTTTCATACATGTTAGATCCTTTCTGCATTGCTCATCAACCCGTATTTATTCTTCTGATGAAGATGAACAGCGCATGTTAAATTAATTAATCAATTAATCAATTAATCAAGACTTGTCCAAGCCAGTAGTCAAAATATAGCTGCTTTCAGACACACAATGACGTCCGGACATTCTCCTGAACTTTGCCAGAAGTGTTCTATGTGAGAACGCAAATGTCTGCACCGGACATCTTCCAGAACTTTTCCTGCCAGACCCCTACTAAAATTTTTGAGTGAGCCAATGTGAAAATACAACCTGAACATTTCTGGAAGAATCAGGGCGAGCAAGTGGGTACTCTTATTTATTCATTTCATTTCATGCCCTGAATGTGAAAGGTCTTTTGTCTTTTTAAAAAACTTTTTTACTGTCTGGCACTAAGAGCTCGCCAAAATCCGTTGTATGTTCTCATACGATGACAATAAAGGCTTCTATTATATTCTAACCAGGCGCCAACCCGCGCTTGAATGTTTTCCGGGGAACTTTGAAAATCGCTAATGAGCGATTGAGTTTTCTACAATTCCAAAACACAGTTTGAATTCGGGGTTTAAAATAAATTGTAAAAAGGGTCACGCACATTGTTGACTCCCTGGATGATCGTGCTTGGACTCGAGCTTGCGGTTGTGCTGGAGCTTGAGCGAAGGGGTTGTCCATCGGAGGGCTCGGCGGGTCCGTCCCCACTGGGCGGACCCTCCGAGCCAGGGCCTTCCCGGAACTCGTGGAAATCTTGAAACTCGACCTCGCTAGCATCTCCGAGTGCAGCATGGGTGGGAGGGTCCAAGCCTGAGACGACATCAAGGTTCAAATATATTACAAAAGGAAGAAAATGGCATGAATGTGGTCCATGTGAATCTTTTAATCAAATATCAGCTCACTCGGTGTGTCTCCCTGGATGTCCCCCTGGATCATCTCACTCACGAGGTCCCCGAGTGAGGAGTAGGATGAGCTGGAGTCGTCGTATGCCTCACTGTCACTACCGCTGCAACAAATGAAATTGTATTACCAAGAGCTTTCTGAATGTAACTACCATCAGAAAATTATTAAATAAACCAAGAACTACACGGATCAAATGACATTGTTATCGTTACGCCGTTACCTGTCTGTGGGATCAGATTCGTTGCCCTCATCCTCCAAGGGACCGGCCATGGCCTCGACCAGCTGGGAGCTTCCATCGTACACTCGGTAGACCACTGGCTGTAGCTGGTGGGCGTACCACTTGGGCTTATCTCCGATCAAGGAGGGGTCAAACACATCTGCGACAGAAGTGTCCAGAGCTTAACTATTATCCTTCACAAGTATATTGAACACTGTTGCTCATAGAGCAACAGTTTAAGCACAAAATGTTTTTTCCAAGTGGAAAAAAAGAAACCTCTCTTATAGGACATACACATTTTGGAACATGACAGCATATATATCAACAGCACTGAGGCCGTACACTGAAAAAGTATGTTCAGGTATAATATTGTTATAAATAAAATAAAGCAAAATGTGGATAACAAGATAAAAATAGGGGGGAAAAAATATGGCAACAAGGAAGATATACTCATTAATGCATGTCAAATTTAAATAAAGTAATTAGCATGGTACAATGCAATTGTGAATATGTACTGCATTTTTATAAAATAATATAAAAGCTCTTCAATAGAGAAATGAGAAGAAAAAACAAGTACTATTTAAATTCACGTGATAACATTTAATTAAATCAAATAGATATAATCCATTTAAAAAAATGACAATCATCTCAGGTGATTCTCACTGTTGTGTATCCTCTGAAATGCCAGGTTGGCGGGGTTGAGGGCCCACTCTCCGTAGAACTCCACCGCCTGCGTGTGCGAGAGTTTGTCCGCGAAGCACGAGCGCCGCGGCCGGGAAGCGAGGAAGGACGTCGTCTGGAAAGCCACCACGGGCCGGGGGAAGAGGCGCAAGGTGCGGGTGTGCATCTGGAACCCCTGGAGGACATTTGGGGAGTTGAAGAACCGCACCATGGCCACCCTGCAGGACAAAGATAGATCAGTCCAAAACTTGACTTCAGGGCTCGGACGAAAAAAACTTGGCAGTCAACGAAAGAGATATTCTGGGCTTGCCTGGTGGCTACATCCACCGAATCGACGTCATTGCCGTAAATTAGCGGGTTGAACTCCGTGGACGACGGCGACGCTTTATCCCGTCCAGGTGGCAGCAGGGGCATCTCCTGCCCTTCCTGGAACTTCTCCAGGTTCAGAATGGGCTGCGTGTTCATGCTCATACTGGCCAAGGCCTACGACAAGCGACAGTGACATTAGTCAGAAACAAAGCGGAGGCTCGACAACCCCCCCCCCCCAAAAAAACCCCAAACAGCGCTGCGTTGGACCACTCCCACATTTGGCATCAACATTTTGTTTTAAATATCTTTTTTTTTGTACATTAAATCTGACATTCTATAATTGTTTGGCCCCTTATTAATAGTAAAAAACAATTAGGGGACCAGTGCAAATGCAAGAATTGTGGGGTTAAATATGGAAAATCTAGTTTAAGGATTGCTGAAATGGATCAGAATAGTAATCCCATTAATGTGAAGTGAGTTAAAAGCTGAAATATCATCAACATTTTTACTGGTTTGCCCAATTTTCCTTGACTCCGAAGGATCGGTCGTGGTGCACATTGATGCCTGAAGTGGGTGTTGTCACTTTGGAGAGGAGGAGCACGGGGGAAGTAAGTCACTATGCATGGTTTGCCTCAAGAGGGGAAACTGCTGCAGACTCGGGAGTCGATGTTTAGAGCTTAGCATAATGGAACATTTAGTTGCTGGGTCTGGATGAATGTGTTAACTTTGTCAAAAGTGATCAGCTTCATCATATCTTGTTTTTCTTTTTTGGTTACAAGGACACTCGCTGATGCCAAGATAGATGCACGCACATTCAGTCATGCGCAAGCCAGAGCTAAGCAGTGTATCAAGAAGAGACTGGTCCCAAACATTCTGCCACGCTGTTAATGCGTTTTGGTTATTCAAGTCTTGAGAAGAGGAGACTAGTAGAAGTAGAGACAAGCAAAAACAGTGTGTGTGAGAGAGAGGAGAGGAAGAAATCCGTGCAGGGGCATTACACATTCCACAGGAGGAGAAATGAGTAACCTTATTTTCAGAGGAGAAGATCTGCTTTTGGGTGATCACGGTCAACCTAACCAGACACTAGGAGAGAGATGCGAGGAGAATCACATGAAGGGCCTGGGATGACAACTGTCGTGACCGACACTGGAACAGCACATGGCGGAGGAGAGACGCAACTGTGGCGCTTTCCCTTTCCTTTTTTTCTTTTGTCTCCTTTAAACAGTACTTCCCTCTTTGTTTCTGTTGCTTTTTACCTTATAACAAGAAAGTAACTCAAGTAGGTCTAACTTTATGACACAAAAAATATTTTTGGATTTGTTTGTTTGGTGAAAGAGGAATTGCTGCTTTATCATTCCCACTTTCGATTCACTGAAGAAAGGAGATAAGAAAAGGTAAATCTGCATTTGTTTTGAGAAGGTGATGGACAGCCAGTAAAGCAAGTCTGAGAGTGAAGAGACCGGGATTTTTGAGAAAAGTAAAACCAAGAGAAGAAAAAATATGGAGGAGAGACAGAAATGCTTTTTATGCCTAACATGAAAGACGATGGGGGAACACGGACAAAGCAGTAACGTGACCAAAAAAAACCCCAAGAAAAAACAGACTTCACCCAGAGAATCCAGCCACTGAGAGACACATGAAGGCCCATCCATGGTGACCAACTGGGACGAACCAGTGATTACGATGGAGTGGTGATGACAGACACAACACAGCAGATCTTTTCCGACGAGTAGATAAAATACTTGCACAATAAAAAATAAAAAGTACCTGTCGCAAAATAAAAGCCTTAATTGAAAACTCTTATTTCAGTTAAAGAATAAATAATGTGTCACTTCTTTGGACCACTTTACATTATTCATCCGTTTGTACGTGCAAGTATTTTCCGTGGCTCTCACACATCAGCGGCATTCTGCTTTGGCATGACAGTCTTCTGATAATCAGTTAAAAAAAACATCTTCTGTGACATTTTTCTTCCTATCACGGATGTTAATATTGTGAGCTCGTTTCCGGATAAACAACTGCTAAACTGAGGCTTCGCACACTCCTACACACCAGCCTCTCAGTCACACGTCCACACACAGGGAGAGAGCTGCTAGTCACACACACACACACACACACACACACACACACACACACACACACACACACACACACACACACACACACACACACACACACACACACACACACACACACACACACACACACACACACACACACACACACACACACACACACACACACACACACACACACACACACACATACACACACACACACACACACACACACACACACACACACACACACACACACACAGCTAATGAACCGGCTCTGATTCAGGGCAGTTGGACCAAAATGAAGGACACTCACAGGATTTCAACTTTTAAAAAAAGAAAAAGAAAACCTGAAGTAAAGTTTTTATGGAGCATATGAGAGAAGTTCTGTTTTGTTGTCTTTAATGAGACTCAGCTAAAAATAGCAACATAGCTTGTGAAGCTTTGCGTTTGGCAACATGAAAGAGTCCTCAGTGCTCATCTGCAAAATAATAACTCAAAAACTTAATTATGATGTTGGACATTGACGCCATTTCTGAGCCGCACTAATGTAACGAGAGATGTTTGAAACATTTACTCTTGTAGTCGTAGAAAACTAGTAAACTTAAACTGTCGAATTAATTTCTTTCCCAATTTGCAGAGGTTTCAGAATTACTGTGGCCTGGATGCATGGCGATCAACGAAATATTAACAGCCATGACTCGCGTTTCTCAGCCAATGAGCAAACTGAATGATCGTATGTCTCCATATTTGCCAAGAGGTGAAGTGACTTTGTACAAGAGGTTGTGTTGTTGGGGTTGGTCAGGATATGAAAAGGCGTTTCCATGAATCAGAACCAGATTCTGATGTTATGTTAAAGGGGACCAATTATGCTTTTTTGCCATTTTTTTATTCTGGGACTTCAGGAAAAGTCCTTGTTGGACTGAAACAGGCCATATTGGCTCAGGCCTCCTTGAAAGTCAGCTTTCTCCTGATTAGCCGAACATCTGGAAAGAAGCCGAGGGGGCAGCACAGCCTCCTCCTCGTGTGGAGCTTCTAAAAGCAAACTGTACCTAACAACAAAAACAAATTAACAGAACATAATAGATAACTGGACAACGGCAACTTCTCAAATCCATTTATACTGCACATGTTTGAAGCCTGAATCTGATCTGGAATAAGAGAGTGGACAACAAAAAACATTCCACAAAGAAGCAGAATGACTCTATGATAAATTTTATGCCTATAACCAGCATACCGTATGGCATAAGAGTAGATTTGGTCTTTCAAACACAATCTGTATTTTTTCTATACAGTCTATACATGCCGCTGTTGTACATGTTGGAAATGGGCCAAAACTAATGTTGCTACTAAAATGTTATTCTGCTGTCGCCAAACGACTGTATAGCAAACTTGCTTTTCACAGACGGAGGCCTACATTACATTAAATATCTTTAGTACTACTCCTTCAGAGTGTTATGAAAGAACAAGATATGGAGCGGATGAGTATGTAAAGAAATTCATAACAAGCGAACTTCAGCACAAAGTGGAATTAGAGTTGAGTTAAGTGTTGGAAACCCAGTGTGCAGAGCAGCCTGATGCCCGAGCTGTTGTCTCACTGTGATTACCTTTACCTCCTTATTTTGAAACTCAAGCCTATTTTAATATAGACACACAACAACTTGACAAAAACAATCTATGACATAAAACAAGGAAAAGCATAATAGGTCCCTTTAAATAATCAGGTTATGAGGGGTAATTTAGTCACAACAAGTATAACTAGAGGTGTTGCGTTGGGTAGCGGGGTCCTAGCATCTACGTTTACCTCCAAGAGCTAGAGCATGCAAAGAAAACAGGACAAAAAAAGGAAAAGAAGACAACATTCGTTTGTGTTAGAGCACTGCAAAACCCTTTTCAAAATGCTGCCACGCTCATGTACAATACATACAACTGTGTGTGTTGAAGAAGGAAACCCCTCCCTACTCTTCACACTGCTGCTGAAAAGAGAAGTTTTATATATTTCTATGAAAGAGTTCAATCACAATAATGTCACAGGAACAAACATCAAGCGTCGGATCCACAGGAGCACCAGACATATTCTGTGCAAAGATTAGCTAATATGTAGTCGTCCCGATGGCTGCCACAAAGTAGAAGAATCAGCGAGGGGATCACTGACCAAAATGCAGTACCTGTTTCAGATGTTTCTTAAGCTCGAGTGCTTCGGGCTCTGGAAGAGGTGGCAGCAGCTCTGCATTGGTGGGTGCAATAACCTGCGAGCAAATGAAACAAGCCCCTCTTAAATTTGATTTCAAAACGTCCCTGCAGGAGGAGGTCTAATTAGACATGATCCGTCAACTTTCCCTGGACATATTACAGAAAAGTGATTTTTTTTTTAAAAAACAGACAAGGAGGTGTTGATGTGCCGACCTTGCTGCTGTCGAGGTCCACGAGCCACAAGTCGTCGGGTATTTTGAAATCGGACTTGTAGAGAAAGAAACTCGCCGGTACGCCGATGATGTAGGGAGTGGGGGCGAGAAGGAGCTGCGGAGAGGGGGAGGGAACACACCATTCAGCTACAACCACAGACAGCAAAGAGTTAAACAATTAATTTGATCCTTTACCTGTTCAGCTGAGGCCATGCATGTCGGCAGCAGAGGGATGACGGGGAACATGTACTCCAGAGGGTAGATCATGGCCACGAAGGCCATGACGCTCATAGACAAAGCGTTGTAGTCTCTGGATTGCAGAATGACCTGGGGCAAATTTAAAAACATACATTTGGTTTGGAAGACAAAGCTCACAAAGTTGGATTTTCCTATGTTTTTAGGAAGTGTTCACACTGGCACCCAGTTGACTTCTTTCTTCAGGTGCTTTATGACACAATTATTTGTCTGACGATTTTTTTCTATATCTCTTTTTTTTTTCCCCCTGCAAACCCATTTTGCCCTCGGATTCATAGCGGCAATATCATGACCTGAGCTTTAACTGGAAAAATAATTTGGCGGTACAAAGTGCTCGAGAGGAAGTGAAGCTTTCAGGCAGCACTTAGTTCAGCACGACTGATTTTAATGATGCATTCAATAAAAAATAAAAGAGGATGAATACAAGATGGCAGAGTTTCATACAGCGGGAGAAATTATTGGTGGTGGGGGGGGGGGGGGGGGGGCTGCTGCTAAATGCACTAAAACCAAACAGTGACTGTAAATGGACTCCTTTCTGGTGGACGTTTAATTTATGATATTTCACAGATAACTGACTAAAAAATGTTTTGGATGGAAGGAGGGATATTCATGTAGGAAGGTGGCACAGATAAATGTTATACTCGAGAAACACCTGAGAGCCAGAAAGGCAGAAAAAAAAATGTCCAGCATTTGTCCAACGCCAAGGGTCTTTACAGCAGTGAGACTCAGGTGAAGGTTTGGATTGGGATTGTTGTATAAGAGCCTTTGTATCAGTGTCAGTGTAAACCAAGAGCAACAACTGAACTCTACACCGGCTCCAGCTGAACAAGTGTTCACATTACATCCCTGCTAAAGCTTCGCGTGCTAAAGATGGGAGAGACAGAGATGTAGAGTCATTCAGTATACGTATTTTTACCCATCATCCCTTGTCCAAATGGGCTTCTGTGAGCCCACATCTAACAAACGTCTGATAAAGGACACTCTAAGTAGGTCTATATAAATATACACACAAATATAGCCTCGCTTGTCCTTTCCCCTTGAAGGAGTCCGGTTTTAAAATCCCCAAAGTGATTTGGTTGCAGTTTGAAGCCGAACCACGCGTCTCGTGTTCCTCCTCTGCGGACGTCGGTACGGAAAAACAAAGAGGAAGAGACGTGTCCCCCTCCTTACCTTGTGCTCGAGCAGTATACAGCTGAGAACCTGAAGACAGGCGTCCACGCCCAGCAGCTCCAGGGGCAGGTGCAGGGGGAAGTCGACCATGGAGAAGCGGGAGTTGTCGGGCAGGGCGAAGGTGAGAGGCCGCTTGAGCTCGTGGGGCAACACCTCCACGTCCACGCGCCTCTGACCGGCCACTGGTACTGGTGAGCGCAGCAACCGGTACACCCAGGATTCGATCTCCCGCAGGTCGGCCAGCAGCTGGCTGCCTTTCTCCTCCACCGACAGCGCACCAGTGAAAACTCGCCACATGGTGTCCCTGGGGAGGAAAGCAAAATCAAGCGTGGGCCTTTACATTCTTTTCAGCTTGAGCTTATCTGTTTTTAATCAATTCTTAATCAATTAAATGTCTAAGAAGAGACAAGTTTGCCCCAAACAAGTTTCCTAAGCACAATGTGATGTCGCCACATGTGATGCCTGTTTAACCAACA
The DNA here is from genome assembly GCF_022379125.1 of Scophthalmus maximus. Classification (NCBI taxonomy): domain Eukaryota; kingdom Metazoa; phylum Chordata; class Actinopteri; order Pleuronectiformes; family Scophthalmidae; genus Scophthalmus; species Scophthalmus maximus. Next base: position 4,353,247 of record NC_061518.1, read on the forward strand.
GTCCACCACTAAAAAGATATTATGGTTTCAATAATATGAAAGTAAGAAAATAAATGCTGAAATTAGTAAAAGAAAATACTTTAGAGGGTCAGGTGATTCAGCACCTGTGATACTTGAGGTTTTGCTCCGATAACACTGGGTCCTATCATCTGATAACTACTGAAGCTCACAAAGACAACAGGAAAAGCAAACATTTGCTTTTGTCAGTGGACAAAAGCTCTGTCTACAATCAAGTGATGTCACCGGGACGTCCCCCATTGGTGTGTGCGAACTGACGTTTTAAAAGCCAAACACATACAGCAGAACACCTGCAACCATGCACCGATTGGACGGTACCAGCTGTCAATCATGCTGTATCCACACTCCATTTCATACCGTGCTTTATGGTCTATTTTCCTCTTAATGAGACAACAACTTTAAAAACTGAACATCAAGTTGTATTGAAAAACACTTGAAACTAGAGACTGAACCATAAACTCCTCAGGAAGATGTTTACCGACGTCATAAATCAAGTGACAAGAAGAGTCATTTCCTCATAGACTTCTGTAGAAATTGACTTAATTTTTCAACCATTTGAGTCGCCCTCTGGTGATAATTCCAGAGAAAACGGGCTTCAGGCTTCATTTTCCACACCCAGTGACTACGTCAACCGTCTACAATACATGAGAAATCAAATCGTCAACCAGCATCTCTACATGTCTAGTTCTGTGACCTGCAGTTGAAAACCAAAAACCAATTAAATTTACAGTGATTAAAAAATGTGAAAAGACAATAATCTGAGGAGCTGTATTCAGTCAAATTGCGGCATTTGGACGTGATAAAGTTTAAGACCTTGATAAATCATTTAGACTGAGCATCAACATACTGATCCACTGTTCAACCCTGTGAAAGAAATGTAAAATGCAATTACATATCAATGTAAAAGTCAAACGCTAAAACGTCATGTGTCAAGGTGAAAATTACAGGAACAGTTATGAGAAACTGTAGAAATAAGAAACACTGCAAATTCTGTATCAACATGATTACATACTGGCTGATGATTACATAGACCATATAATACACAAATGCGGCTAGCTGACATGTAACACATGCTAAGCTCTACTAATAAATACATTATTTGAGGGTTAAAAAACAGAATAATTTAGCTCGCAGCCTGAACCAACGCCCGGTGAAATCGCTCACACAATGAGCAAATGAGAAACACAGGGGATGCTCATAAGCAATCGGGAAATTGCTAAATATTGATGTGTAAACCCTCCACTCCATTCACACGTGGTGTCGTTAAAAACCCCTTTTGCTGAAGTGTTTGCTCATTGTACGTGTGGCAAACTGGGAGACAAATGATTAGGCCCTGGAGTCCTCCCACCGACTGCAGCTGCTACCCAAAGGCAGCCAGAGACCTCAATCTGTCAGAGCCACCGTAGCACAGATCGCTGGCAGCAATTCTTGTGCGATGGCTCGCCCTCCTTCTCTGTCCATCGTCGACACACCACATTTCAAACCAACCATGTCAGGATTCTCGGCTCTGCTCAGCCTTTGGCTCTAAATGGCTTATTCCAAGGTTGTCGGGACAAATGAGAAACGTGGACCCACTGCAGCACTTCACCAGAGACAAATAATGTCAAAGTATGAGTGCTGTGCATCATCCCTTGTAGCGATGAGGGGCTGAGAGAGCTGCACTGGTTCTACGCATATAAATGCAGCAGGACTGTGGAGAGAACGTGTGCCTGGCCCGCGATGGGTGGGAAAAACAACAATCACGCTGGGCCTTAGCCAGTGTTAAGTGACAGCCTGATTATCACTCTGTCACTCCAAGAATTGCAATCTATTGAGTCGCCCATGGCAACAAAATAACCCAAAGAGCCCTGCAAACGGTGCCTCATCACAACACAATGTCGCAACCAAACACGGTGTGTAGCTGTGCGTGGGTTTTTTCTGCAGCTTCAATAAAAACGTTAACAATCTTACGGTGTGGTTAAAGCTACAGTGTGTAATATAACAACTTATTCACAGAAAGTGAATATATTGCCCATAACTGTGTTCATATATGTGTACCCTCACCTGCAACAAAGAACCAATGTTTTTTCATCAACTTTGAATTAATTAAATTTAGTTACATGAGGTGGACCCGACCTCCGTGTGAGTCGCCATGTTTGCTACGTCCCGTTGACTACGGTTGTTGCACAAAACGGTCCAGAATACATCGCATTTGCGTTGAATTTTTAGAGCTGCCGGAAACTGGAAGAAGAATCAGCGGCGCGTCACCATAAAGTGTCCCCTGTTGGGTTCTCAGTTGGTTGCGGTTTGTATCTTTACCACCAGATGCCAGCAGAAAATTACAAAAATTGTACACTGGGGCTTTAATGAAGAAAAATCTCTTAACAACATCATCCGCTCTTTGCTTCATGTCTAAAAAGCGAATTACCATCATAGATGCCATTTCTTTATAGTGTTGTATATACAGAGGGTATACCATGCAGCTCCTTTTGTGTTTTATCATTATGTAACGTCACGATTTTTATAGAACCCAAGTGTGAACAAACTTTCCCATACACAGTCATAACATTTGACATTTGAAAAATAAAAAACTGCCTGAGGCTGAACACATTAGACCAGATGAAATAATATTTGCTGTTAACACAAATCCGTCAAAACAAGCGTGATATGAAACACACTGTGAACACTTTGGGTTGCCATTATTTATCATCAAGGTGGAGTGATAAGCGTTCTGTGAAAACATGACACAAGCTGCAGACGGCCTGTAGAGACGCATGGTGCCACAGACAAAAGCCCCTGTATTAAATTCTGAAAACACGAAAACATGCACATAACCGGTGGACAAACGAGAGAAGGAAGAAAAAACGCATGCAACAGCAGCAGCATAAATGCTTAGAGATCACATTTTGTAAACTTTTCTAGCCTTGAAATATTTTAAGCAACTGTATCTGTGTTTGTGATTAATAAAGAACAATAAAGAATTAATAGAGAACAGAGATGATGAAGATAGGCTATGAAGTATGAGCTGTATTTACCTAATTTTTTTATCTTTTTTTTAAACTGCAATTCTTTCATTTCTAAGAATTTACAGATCAGCATATACATGATTTATTATCGTTTATCATTGTAGACCATCATTGTTTATTAGTGGCATTCAAACAAGGAAGGAATAATATATTAATATATATAATAATATTGTACTGACCAAAAGGCTTAAAGGCTTAAAGGATTCATCCTTGGTGGAATGCAAAATGAATGGCAATCAACCTGTTACATTATGAGATCTTGTGATCAAAGTAATCATTTGTTCTGTGGGTGGCACGACAAATTAAAGGTTGCATACTGTCAAAAACAATAGGCTTTCATCATCTGCCACAGCATGAATGTGCACTCTTAATAGAAATTAACCATTACATGTTTGTTTTGACTGTGCTCCTGGGAATGGTGATATATCATCCATGTGCTGGGAGCTTTAAAAAACTAAAGATATGTTTTAATGTCCACCAATGTGAACCTTAAGGGGGGAGAAAAGAAACAACCACACTAACTTAAAGTCAGGCAACACAAAACTTTTAGATGCAATCTGAAGCCTCACCTCTGGGTGGCGCGAGGGAGCCCGGCCCGCTGTGTGAGCCTCTGACTGCAGCAGTCCACCAGCCTCTTCAGAATATACAAGCATTCCCTGAAGGTGGAGAAGAACGGGTAGTGGCTGATTATGCACAGCGAGGTCAGCGTGCTGTTGCGGTTCCTGGCTGCCATCTTGGCGGCGCTTCGCCTGTGCTGTGGGGATTTGCCGGCATTCAGCTCGGCGCCCGACTTTCCGCTCTCGTCTCCGGAGGCGGCCGGAGCTGTGGACTCGGCGTTGTTGGGTCGCGGTAGCACGGAGGTCGGGCCTCCGCCGCTGCCATCGGACCCCTCGCTCGCGGTCTCAGCTGCCTGCGCCGCCGCGTCTGTGTGACCGCCCTTGTCCCCGCGAGTGCGGTGATGTCCTCGCTGAAACGAGCGGTAGAAGTTGATGCAGATTCCATAGCGGGTGATCCCCGAGTCCTTGTCGGTCAGCGTGAAAACGAACGAGGAGTCGTCGCGAAGGCTGACCCTGCGCTGGCGTATGCTCAGGCAGCCCTCAGGTTGGCAGAAGAACACCACATCGGGCGGGAGTGGAAAGTCGTGGTGGTCCTCCAGCGGGTAGCGCCGGAGGAGCTGAGGCGTCTGGGCCACACTGTCACTACTCGGTTGCCTGGAGGGGAGATGGACACACAGTTGATAAATATAAGGAGAAACATGAGATATGATTGGAGAAACAGGACGACTACACCCCCAACCAAAGAGCAAAAAAAGGTCATTGAATGGTTTTAGCATTAAAATGATGTTAATCACGTGTTTCAGTGCTTTACCCATCACTACCTCTATATATAACAGATTTTTTTATAACTAATTTCTGATGTAATCTGTTTTCCCTCAAGTATAACCACAGTTTTTAATTGAATTTGAAGTGGTGATCAACTCATGCGATAAGCGTTTCATAAAAAAAGAGGAATCAAAGCCAGACATTAGTCCATGGGTTACAAAAGCATTTTTTTTTTTTACTAAAAATCCAAGAACCGATTTAGATTTCCAAAAATCTGTCCAGGAAATGAACACAAGAATGCAAATCCATTTGATTCCCTTGATGTTCCGGCAGGGATACTCTGTGGCTAGCTCCAAAAACAGTGTCACCCTGGACAGCTCACTAATTTCAGTGTATTTATATGAATCATAATTTTCCCCCTGAGGCTACTCTGCTTCAAACAATGTGCTACTATGCTACATCTATTACAAAACCCTGAGAGAGGGGTGGGGAACCACGATATACTGAGACAATTCATAAATACAAAAAAAACCCACTCTAGAAATACTTAAAAAATCCGCATGACCAGGGCTCGAGACTAACGGTGTCCCAGGAACAAAAGGAGACGTGATCCGGATGAACCGAGAATTTCTCCAGGACGCCTTTGGGGCGAAAAGGCATGTTTCATATCATTTTTTTATTGATGGCTTTTACTGCCTAGCAAAATGGCAAACTGACAGGGTGGCGCTGACTAGTGATGGCAGCAGATTGCATCTTCGCACGCTGTTACTAAAGTTAGTATCACTCAGAGTGAGACCTGACATGTTCTGTCAAAACACCAGTCCATCTAACTGACAAAGAGCATTTTGATATGGGGATGTTGAAGGGTGACATATTATGCAAAAATTACTTTTTCAGTGTTTGTGCACATAAATGTGTGTATCTGTGGAGCCTGCCCGCAAATGTGAGAAAAGACCGCCCTGTCTGTCTTTTTGAGAGACCCTACAGCCTGGCTGTGAACAGCTGGTTCAGCTTTCTCTCCCACTGTGATGTCACAGTTGGAATCTATTGGGGTAATCTGCAATCTGAAAATATCCACTTCCCTGGTGAAGGGGTCGTGACATTTCCTACATATTTTGAAATCGGTTGACCAAATCAAAACAGACCAAGCCAGCTGGCCAATCAGAGCAGACTGAGGGTTTATCGGGAGGCGGGGCTAAAAGAAATCCATGCGCTTTAGACGGAGGGTGAAAAGAGAGGAGCTGCAGGAACGGGCAGTATGAAGACACTGATGCCTTTTTCTGTACATTAGAGCATGTAAGCTTTTTCAAGTGGTAACACAAATTAAAAGTATGAACCTGAATATGAGCATAATATGTCACCTTTGAAAGTGTTTTTTCGAAGAGCTCCAGGGCGGTTGTAAAGTTAGGCTGGAGCCCTGCGTGAGTGCAAATTATTCTTCTGGGACAATAGGAAATAACGTAGAATGGTTTAACATGTCCTTGAGGGCGTAAGATGTCAAAATGCCTCTTCAGGAAATATGAACCAGACTATACCTCTGTCTCCATGAATTGGCAGACATTTCCACATCACTAAACTTTCAGTTTTTAAAGCAGGAAGAGACAACTATTCCTTTGAACCAAAACCAGCTTAAGTTTCTTACCTTGCTCCAACCACTACTAAGTAGTCGAGAAGGCGAGGGCACATTTTCTTTTTCTCCATCTTGGATTGACTCTGTCCCGTACGTCACGGCATCCAGGATTTTAGGTGCCCCCTTGAGTCAGTGGCGTCTTTCCATCACCACTGGGAAAGTTGCAGAATAAAGTTGAAAACCGGCAACTTACTCATCATTGTGTTGGTCCAAGAAAAACGACTTGATCGGACCTGTAACAGAGAGAAGAAGAAAAAAACATTGCTTCTGTGAAAAAACAATAAAGAGGCAATAAAAGACATGTGGTCCATTACCACTGCACATTATTTAACAGCCACCAGCCACATCCATAGCCGTTAAAATTGGATTAACGATGGTATCTTTTTTTTTTTTTTTATGTCACGGATTATGAGACCGTTAAGAAATTTCTTCTCAAGTTTGCAGTAGTCTCCGTTTTCCCTCTGCCTTTCTCACCTTCTACTTCTTGTCAGAACTTTTCTACCTTTCATAAAGAAACGAGAGTCATGAAACCTGAAAAAAATTCAAACAAGTATATAATAACCTATTACGGACACCGTCTTATGTCACAAACCGCCAATGACAGATCGGCAGAGAGAGAAAAAAATGAAGCTGAATTTTGTGAGAGCCCATAATTCGTGGAATAAACGTGACTCGGAGGGGGAAAGAAAGTCCTCGGACATGATGAGATAATGTTGTCTTGTTATCAAACACCACTGTAGCACTTCTGGAAATGTCCCTGCAATGTCATATCTACATTGTACATTGAAGGACATGAAAAACATTAACGATGATGACGTTATGTAGACCTTCAAGCACTCTAATTTGTCCTCGTCGGCTATACCGCACAGGGCACATTGCAGACAATAGGTCTGAACCATGGTTAATGTCTTTGTTACATTGTCTACATTTGATCTGGTTAGTTTTGTTTCACACTGCATACGTACATCCCTGTCGCCATCACCTACGTTCGCTGAGGCCAGCTATACTTGACATTTGATTGGTTTGTAAAAAAGAGATGTGTGCGACATCTCTGCATGTTGTCAATCAGTATTACTACGAACATCGACTTCTTGACATTCGCACTTTTGGTTACTAGTTTGAATGCGTCATATAATATAATCAGGGGAGACAACTGCAAGCAACCCTGCGAAAATAGCAATTTTATATTTCATATCTCCCCCCCCCCTCATGTGGTACCTCGTATCATTTTTGCTTCACTGTTGCGTCTCAACTTCATGGAATTGGTCAGAAAATTCGAAATATATGAAAAAACGCTCAAGACTACGCTCAAAAGTCAGAAGGAGGACCGGACCAAACAAGCTCGGTGTGAAAGCACACTAACACAAAGCGGGTGGAGGCGAGGAGCACAACAGATCAGTGTCTCCAGTGTACAACATTTTATCCCAGATATTAAAAGGGATAACAAAGGCGTACCGCTCGACACAAAGTGGACTCTGTAATGTATGGTGCTTTCTCATGAAACTTGCTGCAAGTGTTTCAACGCTCTGTTATTGCCATTGTGTCAGCTGGTTGTTTTTGTGGAAGGATAAAGATTTTTCATTAGAGCCTCCCTGATGTAATAAGCTGCTTAGGGGCCTTAGCGGAAACAAGCGACAACCCCTCTCTGCTTGTACTGTGGATTTTTACAGGCCTGCGACTGACAGGTGGCTGTAGCACAAGCACTCTGCTGTCGACCATCCGACACCACGGAGCGACTTTCAGCTCCAGTCCAGCATCTTCTCAGTCAAGATGCCACAAGATACAAGTTTTTTTTCAATGGCAATATTAAGTGCATGAGTAAATTTTTTAATCAATTGTTTTTTTGTGTCCTGCACCTTCCGTTACCCAGACTGTATGGGGCTTACAAGACGCTTGACAGAAACCTTGACGGCTACATGACGAAACATAATGTACCCTTCCACAAATTAAAACACGAGAACTCAGAGCTCGCAGACCTCCACCATGAGCTCCCACCAATCTCCCACCTATATGCTGCTTCACCCAAACCCCTAATTCACAATGGTGAACAATCCTTCAAAGAATTCTTGAATCCAGAAACAGATCTGGATTAGGGCTGCAACTAACTGTTATTTTCATAATCGATTAATCTGTCGATTATTTTCTCGATTAATCGATTAGTTGTTTGGTCCATAAAATGTTGAAAAATGTGTTTCCCAAAACTCCAAGATGAAATCTTGTTTGGTCCACACACCAAAGATATTTAGTGCACTGTCACGGAGGAGCAAAGAAACCAGAAAATATTCACATTTAAGAAGCTGAAATCAGAGCTAATGATACAATTATTATATTAATTCCATCCATCGCCGCTGCCGAGACAAGTCTCATCATTAAAAGAAAAGCCAAGTTAGCCAACTAAACATTTTAGCATCCGACAACGCAAACAAATGGCCATTCTTCTACTGGATCATGTCAAACAAATATTCCCTTAAGTCAGTCAAAGTACAGTACAAAATGAAAATTCATCCCCAACAACCCCCGAGATCAGAAACAACACTCAAACGTTGCTCAGCAGGAATGCGGGATGCCTTTATATCTGCCTACGTCAATTGCCAGTGGCAAAGTACCAGTTCTGAACTGAGCACACAGAGACCTCTGTATTCTCTGGAAATCTAATTTCAAATATGGTTCTGCGTAACAGCCATATATAATCCGAGTGTAATTTCCAAGCTTTGAAATCTTACAAATTTCCTCAGTCCGTTATTCTTTGTTTGCGTGTATTTATATAACCCCGCAAGTTATTCGTACAAATAAAAATCAGATCAACAATGGAAAGTATTTGTCGTGAGCGAGGGTCATTGTGAGCACGATTCCAGTTCAAGATCTTTTTGGTTAGTCTTTCCTTGTGGCAAGTGACCGGAGTGATTCCCTGACCGCCCCAGTTCACCTCTCTGCTTCCACGTCGCCTCAAATAGCTCACTTAGCAGTAACTTTATTCAGGCCAAGAACGGCCATTCAGGCCATCAGCATCTCATGATTCGATTCTGGATAGCAGTACCGTCAGGGGAATCCTCCAAACGCCACACTCCTGCATCACATGGTGTAATTGATACTACCATTGAGTTATGTGAAGATTATAAAGAACTAAGGTCAGGTCACGATTTCATTTTATTCATCACTGACCCTTTTGCTCTTCCAGTGGAATCTACCAAAGCTTTAGTTCCCTCTGTAAAACAAAGATGTTTGGGGGCGTTTTGACACCTGAAATTCCGGAACCAAGATCCGAACCAATGCTCCTGTTTTTCTTACATTGTTTACATTTGACCCAGTTAGTTCTGCTTTGACAGTGCAATTTTTCGAGCGCACCAAGCGAACTGTACATGACGTACCTACGTCCTGTTGTTATCACCTACGTAGGTTGCGTTTCCCTGTACTTGACTTTGATTGGTCTGTAGACAGGCGTGCGTTGGACGTCAGTGTGTTGTCAAATCGGCGGGTAGCCTTTTCCATATCCTCTCTGAGAAAATAAGTTATAGATATTATTATAGATTTCATTTTTATGCATTTTTTCAAGTTGACTTGGCCGTCGGACCAAATTGCAAGATCTCCTCCTTATTTCAGTCAAAAGCTTTCTTGAAATCAACAAAACAACCACATGTATTTTCCCCTCTTGGAGTTTTAGGTGATTTCTTGTAAAGGTGATGAGGGTGCATTTGCAACAGAATATTAAAATGATCAAACACACCAGGAGGTGTGGATTATGATGCGCTCAACTCAAAATAAATAAAATACTTGCAGACACTATTATTTGCACACTCCCAGACAAATGATATATTATGATATGTTACTGACATACACCTGCTTCATTCAAGCCTCGTAGTCAACTGCTGTTGATACGATTGTATTTCACATCATCAGTGATACAACCGGAATTAAAAGAGAAAAACAACAGATTTCACTCAGCATGATTGTTAAACTTCGCCGACCTAAACAAGACTGCTAACTCCTGATTGTTTAGACTGCTGAAAACCAAACACATGCACATTTTAAGATCATATTGGGTTTCATACATTCTATTTATATTTTGTTATCCACATGATATTATCTGTCACAGTGACGCAGGATGGATAATACGGGGAAATAAACCCAAGGTGTTAAAAAAAACGATCCGTCAAGCTTGCATAAGAAACTGTGATGGGTGCTTGGTGAAAAAGACAATCGGCATTGAACTACTTTGCCCAGAGTGTTGTGCGACGGCGAGCAGCCTTTCGCAAATGCCACATGAGGCTGAACTTCACCAACTCCGCCCTGAAACACAAACACAGTTTTCACTGTCTCTTAAGGTCTGTAGTCGCTGCATGATCAGTCATATGGACACTAGTTCTTACTAGAGCGATATATCGGACATATATGGGTATCAGCGCTTATGTTTACCGATAGTAAATCTTATATTGTTCAGAAGAAACAATGCAGATTTACAGTTATTTATGATTAGGTTTATGGCTTAAAAAAAAGATGTCTGTCACCCCCCAAAAAACTGCTCAAAAACGAATAGCTCAATTAAATGATATCAGCAGAAATATAGATTGCAATTCCTTTCGCTAAAACAATAATTTGGCCATACCAACATTAAAACCATAATGTGACTGCATGTGAAATGCACAAAAGAAAAATATGTTGACGTGTGAATTTCATGCTTCAGACGTGACTTCATCGGACAGAATCCAACCACAGGCACAAAGATAACAAACAATAGAGAAAAATGACAAACTGGCTGCGTTGAAGTCATGAGAGCGACACCGCACGTCCTGACACTGCCATTGACCCCCAGCAGCCACAGCGCAGCCAGAGTGTGACCATGCGTGTGACGCCGCTGAGCGCGGACGACACCGGGGCATTCAGGGGTGACTTTGTCGCAGACGCATTCAGATGCAATACGGGTCTAATGGTGTCTAATGCCTCCACTTTCGAGTCGAGGAGCCATTCGCAAATTGGCATGGCACTAATATCCACTGTGACTCATTGTGATGAAGTGTGATGATGGGTAATAAGGAATATAGGGCTGCAACTGGCCATTATTTTCATTATCGATTAATCTGTTGATTATTTTCTGGATTAATCGATTAGTTGTTTGGTTCATGAAATGTCATAAAATGGTGAAAAATGTCAATTGTGTTTCTCCATACGCCAAGATGATGTTTTGTTTCATCCACACACCAAATATTTTCAGTTTACTGTCATAGAGGAGCAAAGAAACCAGAAAATATTCACATTTAAGAAGCTGAAATCAGAGAATTTTGACTCATTTTTTCATAAAAACTACTTGAACCGATTAATCGATTATCAAAATAGTTGGCGATTAATTTAGTAGTTGATTACTAATCGATTAATCTTTTAACTGTTCCAGGTCTAAAGGAATACTTTGTAATCATGTTTTTTTGTGTTTGGGAAGAAAAAATGTTGGTCTATATATATATATACTTGACAGGATAATCTTAAGGAATTAGTAATATATGTATATAAACCGCCAAAAACTCCTGGATCCGCTCCTCAATGGGTTCTTCCTTGGGTCATGACCAAGCCCCTCCACAAGATTTCAAAATCCGTTCTGCAATTTTTAATAAACTTGCTGATTGACAATCAAACAAATAAACAAACTGCAATGGAAACACGACCTCCTTGAGGTAATGAGTGAACAGGCCGACGGTATTTGAAGATGTGGCTCACACCGCGCTGAAGAAGCACATCGTTTTCAGTAAGCCTCATGTCAGCACTCGTCACACGCCCGACGCCCTCCTTCTGCTTTTCGCGCGGTACGAACGAGAAAGCCGAAGTAAACCGTCACTTAACACCAACGAGTATATCTGCACCACGGAGCTAGTAAGAGCACATACTCTACGTGTGAAAACACATTTTCAAAGCTGGCCCTTCACACAATTCGAGATCCAGTATTTGTGCACAGCTCTGGCGCATGTTGGATGGATGGCGGTTGAGAACAGATACAAGGCGGAGTACGGGAAATAATCCCAACATAATATATTCTCTAACAGTGAGGGCCAGGCCCTGTGTGCAGAGCACAGATCTAACCCTTTTTGATCTCACAGTCAATCAACATGCAGGTTCTGGCAACACAAGTGCTTTCTTGGTGCAAAGCCAAAATGGCTATTTTATGAAGCAGGACCACGTTGTTATTTTCAGACGAGGCTGGAAGGGACTACACCGCTCCGCTGACTTTATTGAGTGAGTGAGTGAGTGAGCTTTGTATTGAACCTTGTTTCCCCCTCCCTAACAAAAAAACCAAGCAAACAGGAGATAAAAGAACCACCACAACAACGGTGTGTAATCTTCAAAGGCATGATAATCATGTCGGTTCACACAACACATGAATCTGGTCGGAGTGGTTTTGATGGGCGGCGCTCGCCGGTTATGTAAGCGCCGAGAGGAGATGGATATGATTCACGCAGGCCTCCCGACGCGGACAGGCCCCTTCTTGCCAGTCACGGTGACGAGCGGGGGGCTAGCGCTCATGTCGAAATCGTTAAAGCCGAGCGAGCACGCACAACGCGAGGGTGATATGAAGTGCGGGTAGTGTTGGAGTAACCCCCACGCCTGAACTGTTTTACTACCCTGTCAATGAAAATGGTTAACACAAAATGATGTCCTGGGCCTCCCAAGGCCAACAAAGTACCACACTCTCCTCTCGATTTATGTGTAAACGGCATCATCCGGGTTGTGACCCCACCCCCAACCCCAACCCCCCGGAGTAAGTTGCATAATTCACAAATTCAACACACTCATTGTGTTGTTTTGTCTGCTCGTCTACGTCAGCGGTGGGATGTCGGGCTGAGGAAGCCCTGACAGGTCAAATAAGAGTTTGGCATTGTATCTTGAGAGACAGGAAGTGACCTCAGCTCAGTGTGTATGTTACATAAAGATAATGACATGCAAAGCTCGTACTTATGAATTAATCATATACACCAATACCTTTGTTTTAAAAATACCCCCACACACATCCGTCTGTGGTTTCATAATCAAACACCAGATCCTAAGCCCACAGCTAAGACTCTCCGCTAAGAAACAGCAGATGATGCATTTGTCACCCAGTTATTTTTACAGATTTCGACACTGAGGCTTTGACACACAATTCAAATTTACCTCGGGATCAATGAGGTTGATATTCTTCTCCTCTAAAGTCTAAAAAATGCCCTTGTTTAGAAAGTAAATAATAAAATGTACCCCTGATGCGTGAGTGATTACTGACGGATGATGATTCATTCTCAATTCATGGGCAATTTGGATTTTTGCGGTAATGCATAAATGGTAATGATGAAAGAATAAAAGAAACAGGAAACCTCGGGTTACCAGGGCAACAGCCAAAGCTTTAAAGCATCATTGGTTTCAGCCTTAAAGCTTCGGTGAAGAATTTGGATCGTTTGGATCTTTTAACAGTTTTATGAATGACAACATGTGATAAGTTTGAAAGAAAAATTGCTCTTCTGATCATACTTACAATTTTTTTAAGGAGTCACAAGCCAAATTGGCTACAATGCATTGTCTTTTCCAGGTAGCGCTGCAACAATTAATTGATTGTCTTGTGAAAAAAAAGACAAAATTCTCAGATTTCAGCACCTTAAATGTGAATATTCTCTGGTTTCTTTGCTCCTCTGCGACAGTAAGAGGTTTGTGGACAAAACAAAACATCATCTTGAGGTTTGAGAAACATCGACATTTGTTGCTTGTTTTTTAATTTTAATTTGTACAGTTGTTTGCTTTTTTTTGCTGTTGTTGTTGTTTCTATTTTGTGTGTACAATTACCCTACAGGCCATTGACTTGCCCCCCTGGGACGAATAAAGTTGATTGATTGATTGATTGACACAACAACTGATGGATTAATGGAGAAATAATGGAAAGATTAATGAAAATAAATAACCTAGTCTTGAAATAACTGGTGAACAGATTGCCAGATGAAATGCGGTGGAGTAAAAAAAAAAATATTGTCCTCTGGAATGTATGAATTTGAAAGTATCTTAAAATGAAAAATACTACAAAATTGTACTTGAGTGCAGTAGCACTGTCCAAATGTACACGATGACTTTTCCCACTCCTGCTGGTTTTGACATTGAGGGAAACAACACGCCCGCAAAACGATGCTTCTGGGCCGCGACGACACAGTCGTGTGTCGGTGGCAGGCGCCACATCCCACACGAGACACGGTTCTCAGATTAGATGCATCTTTCATACAGCGGGTCCATATCAGCTGCAAGGCGCGGCGGGAATCTGACGACCCGACAGTCGTGGTTTCGCCTCTGGAGATCAGGGTGAACGACAGGATGCGACGAGGCGAAGGGCAACGACCGATGCAAACGTGTGAGACGAGGCGATGGCAACGCCTCTCGACAGCTGCCCCGACGCCACCGGGCCGAGGGTCCCGAGGTTGTGTTTTGTTTTAATTTTTCAATGTTATATATTTTGATTTTGATGACATGCTCGTCCGCGTCCCGATGCATCGCCCTCCTCACCTCCACTCTCTGCTAGCTTCACCGCTTCCTACGCCACGGGTGGATTAGCTAGCTAGCCAGCTAGCTAGACGCCTAGCCGCTAACGCTCGCAACATTGCCGCTAACGCTAGCCGCCTAGCCGCTAATGCTAGCCTCCTAGCCGCTAATGCTAGCCTCCTAGCCGCTAACGCTAGCCTCCTAGCCGCTAAAGCTAGCCGCTACCGCTAGCCGCCTAGCCGCTAACGCTAGCTTGAGTAAAATTGTAAAAGTGTTTTGTCACGAAATAACAAACCGGTGGCGATGTCGAGGGGCGGGTGTAGTGCGAAAGGCAGCAAGACACGGAAAGGGTGGGTTAACACAATATATAAGCTCAGACGCGGAGCTAAGAACAGCCCTTACCTGGTTACGTGAACCGTGGTTAGCCCGCTAACGCTCGCTGCGGTGACAGCTGGCGATGACGGCCCTGGGTGCTGGGTGTCCTCCTCGGGGGGGGGATAGAGAGAAGAGGGGGGAGCGGCGGTGGAGCGTCTGAATTCAGCCTGGACGTCGTTCACGCCGCGGTGTGATCATTGGAAAACGTCGGGCAGGGAGGACGACTGAAGGGCTGCGAGATGGCTCCGTCTGGCAGCGGCATTATTAATGATGCGAGGTGCGTGTGTGTGTGTGTGTGTGTATCCGCCTCCTCTCGGTGATCGGGTGGCTCGGTCAGATGCAACCTGCCTTCACAACATCCCCTTCAACATCGTCGTCGGTCTCTGCGAGGGAGTTCCGCATACTCACGATCCAGCCCCACGGAGGACTGTCATCAGTGCCTGTGGTGAGGGAGGAGGAGGAGGAGGAGGGGGGGGGGGGGGTGGTGACCTGATATATGACCATCACCCCCCCCCCCAACAAAATATGTGACATTATTAATTACAATCGGTTAAAGGGATTTTAATCCAAAACACTTTTTGCAAAAAATCTGGAAAAATATTTACTCATGTTCCACTATCTGCCGGTGCAACCAAAAAAATTGGAAATTGAATAAAAAAACAAAAAAAAACATGGTGCGAACCTCACAACACTGTTTGACACCTTAAAGCTACAGTGTGTACAATGTTGTGTACTCTTGCGGCATCTGGTGGTAAAGTTGCAAAACCGCAACCAACTGAGCACCCGACAGGGGACACTTTATGGTGTCGCACCACTAATTCCATTTTTTATTTTATTTTTCTGAAATTCCACGCGAACGTGACATATTCTGGACCGTTTTTGAGCAACATCCGTATTCAACACGTCGTGGCAAACATGGCGACTCGAGTCCACCTCATGTAACTATATTTAACTCATTAAAAGAAAGAAAAAACATTGGTTCTTTGTTGCAGGTGATTATACATATATCAACACATGGTTATGGACAATATATTCAATTTCTGTGGATAAGTTCTTCTAAATATAACACACTGTAGCTTTAAGAGATGTGCTAGCGACTGGCTCTACAACTTAGGGGTTTTGGCCTAGTGGTTAACGCGTCCGTCTCCCATACCTAAGGCTCCGGGTTTGCGGCCCCCTGCCAGTGCAATAAAAATCATCATCATCATCAACAACAACAACAACAACAAAGAGAGAGACAAGCTTTCTCCAAAATCACTTACTGCCCCTTTAATAGCCTGGCATTTCCAGATCAAGTCACATTTGAGAATGAGCCCTTGGGCTTAATTTTTGATTTACCAAGGTGTGTTATCAACTGTCACATAACACACCTATAGCGAGACTATATAAAAATAGACGGCAGTAACCGGGTCCAGAAAGGGAAGCCAGTAGGGAGGTGCCAAAAACCTGCATTCTCTCGAATGAGCAGCAGAGGGCGACTCCTGTTTGCAAAAGTTTATTTTATTATATTATAGACGTCTATGAGAAAATGGCTCTACTCACTCATTTTCCAGAGGAGTTTTTGGTCTCAACTTCTACCCCTTATATTGAAAACATTAGGAAAATTGGCAGAATTCATTTTCTACCCCATAAATATGTTTTGGGGCTACATCCCAACAAACTCGCATTCATTCTGCGCTAACTCATGATGTAGGTCGAGGAAAATCATATATTCTAGGCCTTTTTATGTAGCTTATAAAACAACAACTTGGACAAAGGTCTTGTCTGCACCCAAATCAAGTCCCTGAGCACAAAAAATGTAAAGTCTGACTGCCCGGCAAACAAGTGATTGTGGTTCCAAACATCATTGCACTACAGCATAGCTTTAATTTATACTGTACATACAAAACAGAAGGTCTTCAGGAGTTACAAGTATTAAAATAGGTTTGCATTTCTACATATCAATATTGTTTACAGCGTCACCCTTCGAGGACAGGAATTAAACAAGATCAGATGTCAATTACAGTATATACAGTAAAATTACCTACAGCATTAACATGACATGTACACCAAAAAAAAACCCCCACAAAGATTTAAGAGCAGACAACTAATGCCTTCTGCTCATTTGATCAGAGTTCAGCACACCAAGAAAATTTAAGTTGAATGAAATGATATCTGTCAGTTGACCTGGCGGGGTTCATTAAAGCATGGTGGGAAATTTTTACCCCAATATTACAAAGGATACTTAATGGTGTGAAGTCTGTGGCCAAACCAAAATGCAAAGTTCACATTTCATTTCAAACGGAACCAAAATGAAGTTTTGCACAACCGACAATCAAATCAAATCAAATAGCTTGGATGGTTTCTCAATGCCGCGGACGCTTAGTTGGCTTCTTTTAATATGAATCCATCTGTCAAAAACAAATCCAAAACATTAATACAATGTGGGGGGGGGGGGGGGGGGGGGGGGGGGGTAAGAAAATCAATGACAACAAAAAAACATGTTCTCAAATTCTGAGTGGGAAGGCAAACGGCTTAATACAATACGTGGTCAGAAATCGCCAGGAGACCGTTGACTTTTGTCATCTCGTGTTCCGGCCTCAGGAAGTTTATTCTATTATACTCGAGTGTTTGAGTTTTTACCGGCATCAAGTTTTTGATTTTAACGCCGGAATTTTTGTTTATGTAGCGGTGCACACGTGTGGGAATGAAACTCATGTTGTCTTGTAGAACTGGAGTCCAGAAAAAAAAAAAAAAGACTTAACGGCAGCTTTTTGTTTTTCAAAGCTACTGTTTACAATCTTTCATCTTATGGTGCAAGAGATAAAGTCAACCAGTGTTCACAGAGACAGATGTGATGCACCAGGCGGGCAAAAGGGAATTATGGTCCGCAGTTCAACTGGACATTATTTCTTTTATCAATCAAATTTTTAAAAAAAGATCAATTGTTTATATCACAGATGGGTAGAATAGACATTTTCTCACAAATATTATGCTTTCGGCGTTATTAGAGTTGTATTAGTAGGTCCTGTAGCATTCCCTTGATCCGTTAAGAGAGACACACCCCTCTCTTGTGCAGTGGACAGGGATACAAAACGATAGATCCTTTACAAGTAAAGATATTTCAACGCGTCGCAGTGGGAAAGCGCAGATGTAGAAGGTATGGATTAATGATATATCATTGGTAATGTTGTTAGTAGCTGCGCTTCTTTTGCTGCGACAAGCCGAAATATTGGCTGTGAAAACGGACTATTAAAAACCAAAAAAAATGATTTGACCATTTAGGGAGTCAATAATTGGAACAAATATAATGTAATACAGACATGTTGGTTTAAAAAAAAAAAAAGAGAAGAAAAGACAACCCAAGTTTTGAATTAAATTCACCAATCACCAGGTGGATAATCAGACAAGATCAATTCAAATCAAAAACTTCTAATTTGATCTGGATTGGTGACATCACTTGTACCTGACCGAGTCCTGTGTATCTGTACTTCTGTGCTAAAGCGAAGACTCAATGTTTTCATTTTATCTGTCAAACGCAAATTTATTCATCAAAATCTATAGTTTCAAATGTACAGTCTCTGATTGTGACTGGTTTAACCTCATGAAAAGGTGAAATGGTTGAAAAATGGTTTGTGTTCAGACAGATTGAGCGATTGTGGATTTTACATCTGTGCTTATGGAATTCTGATGGAGACGCCTGTAAATGACCTGTAGACAAGACAGCTAATGAAATCACTGTTATTAAAAAATAAAATTAAAAAACTGATGCAAACGGATAATTTGTTTTCCAGTTTTCATTCCTCTCGACACGACGTGAGAATAAACGTCACAACTGTGCATTTACGCCGACACCGTCACGCTGCACTTCAAGTTTACACTGCACAGGAAAAAAATATAAACACATAGATCTCTGCAGGCAGTTACATCATTCATCATAACTCAAGAATGTTTCTATTCGTTTCCTGCTGTACTCCATGTCGATAAAAGATTTTGGTGCTTTTTTTTTTGCAAAGCTTTCCAAAATCTGACCAGTTAAAGCTGTTTGTATCGAGCACCTGTGCGAGGAGGATACTCAGACTATGGTAGACCTTTTGAATAAAGTTAGTTTTCTAATGTATACTCAGTCACACTTTTTTTTCTTTTTCTTTCTACTTCAGTATCATTCATATATTATCAAAAATAAAAAGGCTGCGAAATTCTCTGAATCCTGTTCACACTATGCGTTGCTTACACATTTGTCACGCCCTTTAAATGCCAGTGATAGTGATCACACATCAAAATGTGAAAATAACGTTTAAGTTTTGTGATGAAATTAATGAAAGTGCATCTCAGCGATGAATTGGGCGTTGATTAAAAACTTTTTTTAAATTTTGATTTATGAGAACTTTGTGAAGGGGGTTTTTAATTCACCAGAACGGAGGATCACGGAAAAGCAGACGACTTCCTTTTTAACCAACACTTCATCTTTACATTGAATTTGAAGACACTTTAGCACCACCTTTTTCAAGGTATCAGTGCTCTGTGTAAAAAAAAAAAACCTGTAAATGAGGGCACAGTCTGAGTTTAACTTTCTTGTGCGTTAGTATGTGATTGTACAATCGTGTGGATACTCTTCGTGTGTGTGTGTACTCAAAATAAATATACAATTTACATGAAATTTTTTTATGGGCCATCTATCAATGACCAAAAGGGTCCCTTATGCACTTTTATTACTTAAGAACACTTAAGTAATCTAATAAAAATCAAAGAAGCCACCAATTCCTAGAGGTCTACTTCACATTGACTTTACCTGAGCGACTACGCCAAAACGTTAAATTTTTCAAACAAACTGTTTGTTGCCACATCACGATGCACCTACCGTTTGAATAAAGTGAACAGCAGATGTGAATCTTGCTTAAGAACAACCGTGTATCTGCTTCCACCTATTGAAAATGAACAACCTGCTCTCAACTCATCTAAAAATTGTCAGAGGGCGAGTGCACAACTGCACTAGGAGATTGAAATCAACTTTAAAACAAATATCAAATCAGAGAGAAGTGGCTCGGGAGCCTGATGCTGGTGTTCAAATATTGCCATAATCATGTCAGCATCTACACAAAAAGGAAGAACAACAAAAAAGGCTGAAAGAAAACTAGGTGTTCACGTTTCTCCTTATGAACATGAAACCGTTGAGCTGTCCGTCTCGAGAGCGAAATGGCCGTGACGCTCCGCGGGCTGCAATTTTTTTTTTTTTTATCTCGACACCTTAAAACCAGTCCCTGTCCAGGTGCGCAGGAAGGAGTCGGCGTTCCGGCCGGGTGCCACGTCCCCATCTCGGGCTTCGTAAAAAAAGTCACGGAGCGGGTTGCAGGTTTTGTGGTCACTCGTTGACGTCCCAGATTTCCGAGAGCAGCGGGGGAAGCTTCTTGTCCTGGAGGCGGAGGGCGAAGACCTGCTCTGAGTGGACGCTGCTTAGTGTGCGGAGGCTCACCAGCTTCATCAGCATGCGGGGGAACATCAAGTGATCCTGAGGGGGGGAAATATTTAAAAAGTATTAAGGTAAAAAAGCAGAGGAGAACACATCCACAACATCTGTGTAGGAATGACTAATGTTGATCTGTTGCCCTGTTTGTAATTGACTCTGTTTTTTTTAAAGAAGGATTTCCTGGTGCCAGCTGCATTACAGTTAAAATCCTTTCTCCACATGGCCTCTCTCAGCTGCCACACGACTCGACTTTGCAAACTTGACTCCCCCTGAGTCAGAACAGAGAAAAATGTAACCTCAGCCATGACCCAATGTGCTCGATGTGATGACAGCACACACACACACACGGTATGCCGACATGCTGCCGGTCACAAGGAAAAGCGGTTATGTAAAAACCACTCGGCACTCACATGTGGTCTCTTAATCATGATGTAGGAGCGCAGCGCGTCCACGTACGGCTGCTGCAGCCGCTCCACCAGATCATGATCCTGCACGTTGGGCCGATCTGAAGGTTTAGGGAACAGATTACAGATTATTTATGTTTTCTGAAAAATTCTAAATATGCGACTATAAACAGCCCAAGTGCATTTTTTATTTGAGCCCCGGAAGATTCATTGCAAATTATGTAGTTTATGAATTCTGACCTGCAGAGAAGATGTTGATTGCGATGAGCAGAGCATATTCAGCCTCGTCCAAATGCAAGTCGTTCATTCCTTTCGAGAACTCAAAGATGGGGTTGATGAACTCAAACTGAAGCCCTGAGGAAGAGAATGTTGAGAGAGGAACGGGGGAAAAGAAAAAGAAAAGAGACATTTAGAAGAAGAGAAAGGAGCAGTGATACACTGTGGGCTTACGGGTTTTCTTACAGAGTAGAATACACGTAAAAAAATTCATGCAATATGAATTGAATATCAAACATTCACATTTTGTCACAAAAGGATACAGGACCTCTATATTATATATTTAAAACTTTGTCACTGTCTTACTGTTGCAATAGTTTCACTTTAGGCTTAAGTGATGGGAAAAAAAAACATTAGATACAAAAATGGTTATCGCTGCAAATACTTTAAAAAAAACTTTTTATTGCATATTTAAAAAAGGCAATCAGCTTGAGGGATACCTAATATTCATATCTTCCAAAAACACTTGTTGGGTAGAAATATGAAAACTGCACCTGCTTTGGCGAAATCCTCCTTATTATAACTGAAATCCTTCAGAAATGTAATGCTGTCGATAGCAGGATTGTAACGACGCGAAGTCTCCAGCAGCATAATCTGAGGAAGACAAATGATTCTGGTGAAAGGAATATTAATATACAGCCAAATTGACATTCAAAATAATTATTTTATACATTTCTGTGCGCTGCAATTACTATTAATTAAATTATACCAGTTTTTTTTTTTTAACATGGTTTAAAAAGAAAAGGTAATCTACATAATAGTTTTGAGGCATTTCAAGCTTGCTGCGACAAGTTTACTACTTCTACTACAGGACAATAATAAATAACAATACAGCAAAATTAGATGGTGTATGAAATATGTGTATTTGTAACATTTTTACAAGTAACAAGTTTTACAATTATAATGTTAACTTACACCTAAAAGAACAACCCCATTCTTTTCCACACTGAAGACATACAACTGAATGAATTAAACACTGGTTTGCGACTGGGCCGAGACCCAAGAGTCCAGGTAACAGGTATCTGTATCGGTATGTGGAACGGAAAAAAACGTGGGTGCATCGCTATCTGAATCACGACAAACCTCAATGGTGGACGTCTTCAGCAGAGCGATCTGATCCTCCCGTGTGAGCTCAAGGAAACCAGGAAGCTGCTTAGCGAAATCCACAATCTCCTGCACCGACATGATCGCGAGCTCCGTGAAGTGGGCGAACCGCTGCTGACGCACCTCTCGGTTCTGCAGGTCCTGACTCTGTGGCCATGGCTGTCGGACGCGCGCGCACACACATACACACACAGACATTGAGAGAGTCACACACAAGCAAATGTAAAACTTGGTTAGCACGAAGTGAAGATTTCTCTGTGTTTTCAAGGCAGCAGCCACAGCATAATCTAGGCTAAACTAAGATTCAAATCATGCAGGGTTGTTACAGAGACTGACAACAGATGCACAAATCAGCAGTCACACAGTAACTACACTTTGTCTCAATTGCAGCTATATTTTTGCTTAAACCTGCCATGTGGTGGCAGGATACCAGCCCCCCACACCGTACACCTATACAAATGCAGCTACTTAATCCTTGAGTGAAGCTAATTTTACTGTCACAGTTAATTGTTGCTCCCACAAACAGCACCACAGTTTGAAGGTATTCATCTTTGATTCCTTTAGCATTATCTTCACTTTACTTCAGCAGCAGGTGGGTGAGGGCAGGAAAAAGCGGAATAATAATATTCTATATGGTTATAATACTATGAGCCATAATCAAAACCCAACACATCTGTCCTCTTGACGCGTTCCCTTACCGTCACTTTGGGCCGGTCGAGGAACGACCTCTTGTTGCATTGCTTCTGCATGGACACCAGCTTCTCGATCATCTCCTGCTGCTGAGGCTCCAGTGCGGCCGCCTCCGCCGGAGGTGTGGGCGTGACCACCGTGGACGTGCGGGCCGTCTCCTCCTCGTGCTGCTTCTTCATCTTCTTTAATCTGATTTGCTCCTCCGAGAGCACACCTGCCGGGGCAAAGAGGACGCGCACATTCGTCACTAAAGCGCAAACCCCCCGAGTTAACAGGATCAATTTCGTTCTCAATAATCATCGCTCTGGCTGCAAACCAACATAACACAATGAACTTTTTCATAGAGACACTCACACTGCTCCAGCATCCCCGCCTCCCGACACTTGCGCAGGCGACACTGCTGGCACTTGCGGCGCATGTACATGTCCATCTCGCAGCGGCCGTTGTTCTTGCAGGAGTACTGGGCACTCTTGATGACGCTGCGTCGGAAGAAGCCCTTGCAGCCTTCGCAGCTCAACACGTTGTAGTGGAAACCAGAGGCCTTGTCGCCACACACGCTGCACACCTCGTTGCCCAGCATCTTCGGCGCAGGCCCCTTCTTCCTCTTCACCGGCTGACCATCTATACACGCATAGAATGAGGTGATAAACCATATTCAGTACATTGAACACTTTCAGTTTAGTGAATGAAGACCATTGCTCCATGAGCACATGAACAATCTAATACAAGAAAGAAAAAAAATCTGTTTTCTCAGATGATTTGTTAGATATGCAGATTAACGGTGCTACCGTAATATTCAGGGCTGTAGTTGGACTGCATTACTTTTTTTTTTGTTCTCCACCGTTAGTGCACATGGGCTAACAGGTGGCACTGTATTAGGTTGTAGATGTGATGGAAAATCACAAACTGAAAAATTGAAATGTAGAGTGGAGGAAGAAAACCTTGTTCTGCAGCCAAAAAAAAAAAAAAGATCATGCCCGAGCTCATGCCGTCATTAAAATATGGCAACACGGCTTAGGGGGGAATTTTTTTTATAACTGTTACATAAGGTGATGATTGAGTATGCTAGAAAATACACTTTGATAAAATGCTGCAATCACCATTTCACTGCATCTTGACCAAAATTATAAATAAGTAAATAATTAAAAAATCGGTTATCAAATAGACAAAATAAAAAATGGACGTCATAATAGTCTTTTAGACTCAATTTAACCACACTTTTCAGAATAGTGACAATGGAAATGCAACGATTGGATGATGGTAGTGATTAAATGGCACCATTTACTGATTCACAATGAGACACTTAATCTATGAATGACATGTGACTAATTCATTTTTTTTTTAATTTAACATTTAATATAACATAGTATCAAATTTCATGTCAGTTCTAGAGAGAAACAACAGGGTTAAATTTCCTTCTTATCAGTAGATATAAGTAAATATTATTATGTCAATAAATCATATTACATTCTGACTGTGTTTGCTATCATGTTGCACTTCATACACAGTAAGTCAGGGCTTCTCCAGGAAGTCGATCGTGACGTGCATGTGCGGATCGACATTGAAATATTGATACTTCCAATTCCGACGTTACCTTGTTCTAGGACTGATTCTCATATTAAAAGATTGATATTTAAAGTCAGTGATTAAGGTGGATGAATGTGTAATTCATCATCAACAGGGGAAACAACAGAAGTAGAGAGCGTGTGTCGCTATGGCGATGTTTATCCCTGACCGTGGGAAAATGATTCACCAGACTAGAGAGATTGAGATGGATCGTTAGTTTTTAAAAATCTTTGGATTCAGGTCTGTTTAGACTTCAGCCTGGAAACACAAATATTTTTCCATACACACCCAGACCTGGAAAGTACAAAAAAAAAAGAAAGATCTAATTCCACTTTTTCCAGACTGTGTAGGAACCCTGAAACAAATAAAGTTGAAGTGTAGAATTTAAAACTTGACTCTCACCTATGCTGGCAGGTGTGTCCGCTGCAGCCGGATCCAGCTTGATGTCGCTCAGCTCCACCGGCAGAGGGCTGCTCATCTCGTTGAGAGGGGGGGCGTGGAGGTCATCGGGCTGGGAGAGGTCAGCCAGCGACAGCGGGGCGTCGCGCTTCACTGCGGCGCCTCCGCCGTTCTCCTCAACCATGCAGTCCAGCTGCAGCTCAGAGGCCCTTTCAAACACCTTACTCTCATCTGACGGAGGAGACACGAGCACATTGGGGGGAAAAGCAATCAGCCAACCACCTCGTACCATTTCAATATTACATTACCTACACTTTGTTTTTCACTCGTCTTTGTTATTTTGTCCAAAATAAAATGTAAGTTGGTACTTTACACAACAGGAACACATCATTTTAGTTTCTGCTGAAACTACAATTGCATCAGTTAATCGATTAGTAACCGACTCCTAAATGAATCGGGCTATTTTGATAATCAATTAATCGGTTCACGTAATTTTTATGAGAAAAAAAAAGCCAATTCGCTGATTTCAGCTTCTTAAATGTGAATATTTTCTGTTTTTTTCCCCTCCTCTGTGAGAATAAACTGAATATCTTTGGTGTGTGGAAAAGCAAAACATCCTCTTGGGGTTTTGGGAAACACAATCGACATTTTCCACCATTTTATGGACCAAACAACTAATCGCTTAATCCTGAAAATAATCGACAGATTAATCGATAATGAAAATAATCGTAAGTTGCAGGCCTGGATGAAACCGTTGCTTTGTTTGAGGCAGTACAAATTTAAGGAGTCACGTACGAATGCGTTTCAGGAAAGATGATTGAGCAGATTTCCCCTTTTGATTTTATTATACATCAAGAGAACTTTTTTCAAGGAGACAAAATAATAGTTCATACTTTATAAAGACTAGAGATGATCCGATGTCTCCAATTATACCGCAATTGCCCGGTCGGACGTCGGTTTGTCTACCAATCCGATACTTCGTCTTTAAAGTGGTTTCACCGAGATAAAAAACTGCAATTTTCTTTTCCTGGAAATTCACACTTGCAAGTCCCACAAGTAAATTAGTCAGATTGTTTTAAACTGTTACTGTGAAAGACTGATGGCATTTTATTTTTCTAAACTGTAGCTTGTAACTGTAGCACATTGACAGTTTATAGAGGAATTGTTATTAATCCCTTGATTTATTTAGTTTAGAAGTTTTTTGATGCTGTTAGTGTACTGCTTAAAACTTTAAAGGTCTTTTATTTCTATGAGCTGTGGCTGCACTTTAACAGCTTTTTAAAGGAAGTAAATGTTATTTAATACTAGATTTATTTATTTGTGTTCTTTTTCAGTTCCGACTGTCAAACCAAAGACATTCTATGGCATTCATTCTCTGTGTGTGTCGTTTTTTTTTTAAAGGGTTTAACCTGAACCAGGCCAAACAACAGTGATATTACTAGAACTAGGAACATCTCTAATAAAGAGCAGTCTAGATAATCAATCCCAGAAGACAGAAGAAGATAACAAACATGTTTGTCTCTAGAGAATTTCATTCTTTGTAGAAGGATATCCTCTCACCATGACCAACATCTGGGATATCAGTCACAGACAGCGTGGACATCTTCTGCACAGCAGCTTGTCATTACGAAATCAACGTGTTACCTGTGAAATACAAACATGATTATGGTGCCAATATTACAAGTCCAGACCAATACTGACCCCTCGTCCTCCCTCCTCCTCTACTCTATTTACATTGAAGATACATAGACACTAGGTGTTGGCAACCACCAGTGACAGAACCAGGACACTACAGCTCCTGAATAGTGTCCACCCAATAAAAGACTTTGAGGACATTGGAATGGATATCGCCGTTCTTAGAAAGATCTCAAATATGAAAAGTCTTGTAATCAACTCAGACGCCGGCGACAAAAAATAAACCACGCATGACCAGGAAAACCAACTTGATGTAAAAGCAGAAATGAAAGTTTGTCATGTGCCACATGTGGACGCATTTCAGAAAACTGATTCAGCAGACAAGCACGCACACACACATGCATGATTTCTGGCTATTTTTAACCGTCCTGCAAGGAGGAAGACCGGGTTGTTAAAAGTACAGATTTCTGTTATTTTGTTTTAGTGACATTGGGTGAGACATCAAAACATTGCACTTTTCTTAAATCCATTTTTTATCACATGAAGAGGGGAGGATCTGATTAAAATCCTCTTTAACTGTAACTTAAAATTTTGAGGCTGATACAATTTTTTTTGTCATATTAATATTTTGCCGAAAATTTGATTCATTGCCAAATTGCCTGCTCACCAATTAGTGACGTTGCAAAAAAATGCTCTAACGCAACCAGATATTAAAATTCAATTCTCTTTGTAGACTTAGATCACAACTTACATTATCTCAAGGCCCTTTGCTTTAAAATGTAAGTAGTTGAGACTTAACGGTATTATAGAGAGAAAGAAAGAGTTCCCGTTAACACATGAGCAGTGGTGAGAATAAAAAAGAAACCTCTCGCAGAACCAGAATTAGGGCGAGCAGCCATCTGCCTCGACTGGTTCAACTGGAACTTTATTCAATACAGTTTAAACCCACAAACGTCTGCCGTCTCAGGTTTCAACGTCATTCCATCTATACTGAACCCTGTTATATTCAAAGTAGAGCTGAACTACTGCAGGCGAAGAATGCGTTCATTTAGTTTAGCTGAACATATCAAAAAACACTGTTCGCCATGAATCATTTTAAAATTATAAAAAAATATATATTGAAAATGACTGAATTGAGGTCGTTTGCCGATAGTGCCATTTGTTTTATGTTATACGTGTGCGTTTGACAGAGTTGGAGGATGAATATTAAAAAAAAACATTGTATAATTACCATCTAGCACTCAGCTAACATATTGCGACTGTCGGCTCTGGAAGCAATGTTGAAAAAAAATGCAGGTCCTGTGATTCCCCAGGCCACCACCATGAACATAAATTTAACCACTGAGCTTATTAAAGTGTTTCTAACAAAAATTACAAAAGGTATTTTTGACTGCGCAACTGGATTTCTGTGAACCTGGTAGGTTTCAATTTGCATAACTGTGGTCAGACTATGTTGACACAAATAAAAATAAAAACTAGCAAATCAAACAGCTACGGCGGTGACGGCAGTCATTTTTCAAGCCACAAGGATTTTCTTCTAACCACAAAGGTAAACGACAACGGGACACAGTAGCTCGTATTTCTTCGACAACGCCAAACGATCCTACACGTGTCTGTCTCGCCCTGGTAATAAAATAGAAAGGAATTCTACAAACTCGTAGATGTCAACGCCACACATTTGTTTTCCTGCATCCGGGTTCTAATATAATTTCTTGAGAAATCAATGAAAATATTGAAAAAAAGGGCCTCAATGTTAAAAAGCCGTGAATCTGCTCGCTTAACAACACCTGAGCCTAAATGTAAAAGTTTCTTCGCCGGTCGATGCCCGTCCCTCCTCCAGGTTTGATGCAAATCAGTTCAGTCATTTTTTGAACAGAGAGACAGAGGTGAAAACATAACCTCCCTGACAGAGGTAGAGAGAACGGATGAGCTCCCACACAGGAGGTCGTAATGAAGGAAACACTAGTTGGCATAAAGTTTCTTAGATTTTTTATTTTTTTTTCCTGTGTTCACTTGATGTTGGATAACATCACTCTAAAACTAGGTTAAGTATGACTAAAACTAAGTTATATAAACTTTTCTTCATAAACAACTCAGATGACAAAAAGTTCTTGCTCCAGATAACGTCAGTCAATAAAAAAACCAGAAGGACAAACATTTTGATACGAAGCTCTAATGAAGCTGTGACTCTGGATCTTACCTCTGAAGTCGATGTCTTATTTACGGCCGATCCATCTCGCCCATGGGAGTGAGTCCACGAGCTCAGCGTGTCAATATCCCTGCGCTGGCGGAGAAGGGCTTTTTTTTCTCCCCCCTCGAGGAGACTCGATTGCCCAAAACCACCGTGACTTAAGTGGGTGGAAGTTTAATGTCTTGATATCTTGAACGGAGGCGGGTAGAAAGGAAGATGACTCGCTTTTGCTAAAATGCCCTATGGGACACGGGAGGGAAAACAGAGAGAGAGGGAGGGAGGAGAGGGGGGTGAAAGAGGAAACACAGGAGGTTACTATTGGTCATTTGCATGGCTCCTAACTCCCCAGCTTTTTTTTTTTTTTCACGTTGAGTATTCCAGCAGCCCGTTTGACTAAAAACTGCCTCATACCAGAGACGACCCCATCTTCTCTCCAGCTCGTTTAAAATAGAGACATTATTGTGGTGCACGGACCGTCACCACCACCACAAAGCCTCTCTCACAGCGACACGGAGAGACAAATCACAAACACAAAATCTGTATTATATCTACATTGAACGCATCATTTAGCTGAGAAAGAGGCTCAAGCTTAATATATTTACATATTGAGAAACCAACATGAATCAATATGTCAAACACTTCATTTCAGCATTGCAGATCAGAGTGCTCCCTTTTTTATATATATATTAGTTAAAGACGAGCTCCGACCTCCATTTCTCAGGCAGCTAATCAAAAAGCTTTCATGTTTTATGAAGTAAATTCACAGACGCTGGTTGTAAAAACCTTTCTTCTCTCCCTGTGACCTTATGTCATCCCCACCCTGATCCCTCTGTTCCAGTCCAATGTCCCCTGCGTCTTATCAGTCAGTCACCTTTGTCCACGTCCGTGTTGTCAAAGACGGCTGGAAGCGAAAACAGCCACCAAAAATAAATAAATAAATAAAAATCAACTAGTAGGCACAGAATAAAACCAAGTAGTGGTATGTCCTGTCCAGCCAATACAATCTACTCGCTCAGCATGCGAACAAAAAGGCCCACACACTCACAATGGACCTGGTTTAGTCACTATAACCTTCTACACGAGTCAATGTGAAATTGAAGCATCTAAGTTTAAAAGACAGGACGAGGTCTTGTTGTACACATGTCAAATATCAGTTTGCTACATGATAAACAATTTTATAATTCAACTAGATTTGTAATGCCAGGACAAAATCTTGCTGGCTCTCAGAATTAGACTGTTTATTAGATAACCTGCTGTATAACTACAAATGCAGGATTATTAAGCAACTGCTGCCGCTGGAGCAATTACTCAACAAATCAATTATATTATAATCGGAAACAATTACTCATTTACTTTTTTTTCTAGGCAAAATCGATATAGATTTCACTGGTTCCAGCTCCTCAAATGAGAATAGTTGCCAAAGTTTGTTGTTGTTGCTGCTCATCTTGTTCTTTTCTTCAGTTGAATTTTTTTTTTACTTTTACTTGGAAAATGCATAAAAAATTTGATGTGAGGAGTGAGAGACGACTGAATCCCAAACTTTTTCTGGCATTCGGCTGAAATCCTGCCAGGAGCCGAAAAAGGTTCCAAATCATTCAGCGCCCCCCCAAACATTTTTTTTTTTTTATCAATCATTAACAATGACAGGGGATGAAACTAATACAAGAGGATCCAGGTTGGATTTTAGTGAAATAGCAATAGTGCATGAGAAAGAAGTAAAATTACGGATTCATACTATACACAGACTTCTATGGAGGACTGAAGTTACTGTTTAAGATATATCGATCTATATCGATATAGTTAATAGCATGAGCAAATGTGTGCAAGTTTGTATTTTCCCTACAAAACTCCTATTTTTAAATTTTAGTTCCACCCCTGAATCTCAGGTGAAGACCAAACATGTCAACGAAGAACAAAAATTCCTGTTCGAAAGGGGGGAAAGCAACATTGTTTCTGCTGCAATACGACAGTTACCGTCAGAGGACATGTTGTGGGGGGGTCACTGCCTCCAACATCAGTGTACGAATACGGGTATGAGCAGCACGAGCGGGTGGGAAATGTCCCTTTCTCAAAGTCCCAGAGGACCAACGGATGCAACCGTCAGAAAACCGAAACACAGCGCTCAGCAACAAGTTGGTGTGAAAGCAAAGAGTCAGTTTTTTACAGGCTTCCAAAATGACAGTTCCCAGAAACAATGAGAATATAACACTGATGGAATTTAGAAGAGGAAGAAGAAGTGCTGTGCTTCGAGGCCCCTGCAGACCCACCCAGTGTTTTCACTTCTTCTGACTAGAAGACTTCCATCTTCCTTTTTTTTTTGAAACAAGGAAGATGGAAGTCATCCATCGCTGACACATTCAGCACGAGAGAGGAACACCTGTGTGGGTGGACCAGGCCGAAAGTGATCGTCCGCCACAACCTGATTCTATCTGGATCCAAACTCTCGTAACGGGCACATACACACACAACTTCATGTCCGTAGTAATATCAAAGATAGGTCTTTGTACAAAAACTTTAACGTTTCCTGTAAGCGAATAATGACAATCGTTTGCCGTTTATAAGCACAATCAGATGTGGTTTGCTCACAGGAAATACGATCCTATTGTTTTTTAAGGTTTGCATGTCTAATATTAATACACGCTGCACGGTGGTGTAGTGGTTAGTGGCCCTTTCGCCTCACAGCAAGAAGGTCCTGGGTTGGAATCCCAGTTCAAACCAACCGGGGCCTTTCTGTGAGGAGTTTGCATGTTCTCCCCGCGTATGCGTGGGTTCTCTCTTCCTCCCACAGTCCAAAGACATGCAGAATGGAGTCAGGTTCATTGGAGACTCTAAATTGACTCTAGGAGTGAATGTGAGAGTGAATGGTTGTTTGTCTCTGTATGTGGCCCTGTGATAGGCTGGCGACCTGTCGCCTCTCGCCCAATGTCAGCTGGGATTGGCTCCAGGCCCCCGGGACCCGTAAGTGGATTAAGCGGTAGACGATGGATGGATATTAACATGATGATTGTGTTATGCTATGGTTATGTATGCAATAAAGAAATGATTGCAACTGCATTGTTTTACCTGCTCTGTCCTACATTATCACCCAGTTGTCACCTGTTGCAATACCTTCAAATGGGCCGTGACACGAGCCACACAACGGTGTGTGACCTGCCCGACAGGACGGAAATCGGGTTGTTTTTTTTCTGGCGGACGATCACTTGTTGGCACCGCACACCTGTTGGCGTGTCCAGCGACAGTCGCGATGATTACATGAAGATGTAGGGATGTTTCAGAAACAAAGACGAGTCGCAGCCTTGTATTAGCCTCCTTGTTAGCTGGGCGGTCGTCCACAGGCGAATCGCGTCATTTCGCAACCGTGTTAGCCTTGTTGACACCGACACACGAGCAGCGCCCACCGACTCGACACACGTTCGGAGGCTGAGGCGGACACTCGATCTTCCGACCGCAGACATTTCAGCCCATTCGAGTTAGTCGGCAACTGGAGCCGGTTCGCCTGCAGGGACGAAACGCGCAGCAAACACCCGGCTAGCTGGACGGGTCGAGCCGGTGGAATGTCGCCCAGCGTGGAGGTTCCGCCGTCGAACAAATGATAGAACACAGAGTTGAGGTGAAGATGTAGCTTCGTGTTCAATGTGTCGATGTTGTTAGCGTTAGCTACAAAACACAACTCGACAGGAACTCCCTTCTTTTCTTTATTAACAACTTCGGCTCGGCTCGGCTCGACTCGGCTCGGCTCGGCTAGCTCAGCTAACAAACCACGAGCGCGTATTTAAAGAGAAAAAGACAAAGTTGGTTGACTTGTCAGAGACTTACGTGAGGTTTTGTTTTTTTTGTGAAGTAGTTTTTAGTCCGGGCGGGCTACGTCCGTCCGTCAGTCCGTCCGTGGCTCGTGTTGACAGCGGCTCTGACAACCGGAGCTAGCGTGTTAGCCCGCGAGGCTAGTAGCCAGCTTACTGCTTCTGTCATGTGATCCAGCGGCCCCGGGGTCGGTCGGTCGCTCGGTCCGACTCCGGCAGGAAGCGGCCGAGAGGAGGAGCACTGCTCTGCCCTGAGGGCGGTCTGACAGGCAGACGGGCCCCCACCCCACATTTAAGGGCTATGTTATATTAATTTATCGGCCGATATTCGCCTTTCACAGACGTCGGTATCGGCCGATTAAATCGGCCAGCTGATTTGAGCCTTTGAATGTGCATTTATGTTTTACATTTCATGTCAAATAAATGTCTCAATTAATAGTTATTTATGATAAAGTTCATGGTGAAACTAAAATATCAAGCCTCAAAACATCTTTAACAGATTTAAAAAATATCGTTAGATGTATCTGGTATCGGTATGATGTACTCCCAAATATCGGTATTGGCCCCCAAAAATCCATATCGGTTGGGCTTTAATATATATATATATGTATTATTTTCAAAATTTTCATTTCATTACTTCTGTCTTTATGCTGTCTAATTGTTTCACTAACGTTTGCCTTTAAACCTGTTTTTTTTTACCTAGAAAAGTACTCAGTAGTAAGTAATTTGAAAGGTGCTATATGAATAAAGTTTATTCTTATTCTTCTTCTTCTGATTGTTATTATAATATACCTATAACCAGTGCAGTCTAATACGAATATCTATCTAACAATGTATTAAGTACATAATCTATAATTAATGTTTTGAACATAAAACATTAGTATAACTAAGGAACACAGCTGTGAAATACATGGAGTGGGGAATAAAAGCAAAACATTTCCCACAGCAAAAGCAGCATGACGTGCAAAGTCTCATAAAATTAGTGAAATTTGAGTAAATGCACTCTCATCCACTGTGTGCTAGCAAACCTCTTAATCATTTTTCTTTTTAATCTGTACAGGAAAATATAACAGAATAATTTTCGTTTTTAATATTTGTTGCCCAGAGTGTGAAATCTATATAATACTAATGCTTTTTATTGCTTTGTATCTGTGATCAACTGTATAGGGATATGCATATGTATATTAATTCCTGGCAATTCTGAATGAGATTATCTGAGCCGCCGCTAGAGGGCAGACGCTTCCGGGGCAGAACAGGAAGTTGAAGCGGATATACATTTTGTTTCCGCCGTAGAAGAAGTCGTCAAAAAAAAAAAACCCCAAACAAAACAATAAGAACCATTAAACGCAGGTGTTTTGTGCTTCTTCCGGTGCGTTTACAGCAGTTTTCTGAATTACCTTGGCGTCGCTACAAAAGAGGCCACCATGCCCGTCATCTGTGCGGCTACGGGGTGCAACAACAAGTTCGTTAAAGGGTCGGAAATACGATTTTACAGGTACGTTTTCACCGTTTGTGCCGAAGGCGCCCGAAGCTTCGCGTAAGACAGAAAGAGACTCGAAAAACTTTGTTTTAATAGAAGATATCTCCTCTTTTTTTGCCACTGGGTGTTTGAACGTTGCATAAAACTCTTCCTATGGACTTTAGAAAACATTAATAAAGCTAACGTTAACATACATTCGTGGCTATCATTAACCTATTACCCTCCATTTATCCACAATATGACGTCATACATTGACTTGGTGTTGCATCTTTCTGTTGCTGTTGTTGTTGTTGTATTTTACTCGTATTTGTTTGCTGAACCATAACCTAGTCCCCTCTCACTGGATAAGGCGAGTGTGTCACAAATGGAGGGAAAGAATAAATTTGACCACAGTCGACAAAGTCTGGACACGAGTGTGCAGCAGTCAGTCAAGAACCGGAGCGGCACAAGTCTGGATTCTTCCACAACAGGACAATGATCCGAGGCAGATCGCAAAAAATTAATATATGGCAACCCAGGCGTTAAGACCCCCCCCACACACGCACACACACACAATTTTACAAAAACGAAGACATCTCAAGTGCTATTTATATCAGTTTTATCCAGCTGATGCCAATGTTAATACATATTAAGGCACACAAGTCTGAATAATTGCGTTTCCTTTAAACAAAGCAAATCTTCTGGGTGGGAAATTTGAGGTGAGTCATGAAATTTGAGGAAACTCAAATTTGAAACTCATGACTTTGAGGTGACTCATTGAAATCACGTATCCTGCAGCCTGGGTCCAAAGTCCAAACCTCCTCTTCTGTGTCTCAGGTTCCCGCTCAGCAAGCCTCAACTCTCCAGCAAATGGGTGCACAGTCTGGGGATGAAAAACTTCATCCCGACGGCCAACACCTGCCTCTGCTCGGAGCATTTCAGGACCGACTGCTTCAGGGACTACAACGGCAAACAGTTCCTGCGCGAGGACGCTGTACCCACCCTTTTCCCCCAGGGACAGGATTCATCAAAGGTGCGGGCCCACAGAATCCTACAGAGTAATTCCTCTGACGGGGTTTCTTTCCTGTCTTTATTCAAAGAGCACGGCCTTTCATTTGGAGAATTTCTTTATTTCACGTCAAAGATTTTTTTCCCCCTCAAAATCGTGCCCTCTCTTAAAAAAACCCTGTTTGCTTCGAAAACTGTTTGTCTGCATCACTAAACCCGAAAAATAAAATTAAAGAGAGGAGAGAAAACTCCACATGCTTCTCTGAGGACAGTTTGTGTTCAAAACAAGTCGGTGTGTGTTAGACAACTGTGAAAATTTCCCCAGATTGAACTTCGTAAACGAACGGTGCCGCCGAAGGAGACCAACGTGGTGACTCAAGTGGGAACACAAGCGGACAGAGACCGAGTGAGAGAAGCCGCCAATCAACGCAGGGAAAGGAGAGGCGGAATGAGGGTGAGATCTGTGATCCTACTGTCACTACTATGTGTCACCTTATGAATATTATATTATCATATCAGCTAATTGAATGTGACAGACCTGCAAAAATTTGTTTAAAACCTTGGCTTTCCTTTGTAAAGGATCAGCACTGTCTTATTCTGGACTTTTCGGGATTATGTGTCTTTCTTCTGCTTTTACATGTTTGTATTGTGCAACTCTGTTTTTAACTTTTTTATCTCCCTGTTTGTGACTCTTACCTGTGATAAGTGCTCTATGAATTAACTGACCTTACTTAATTACAAAAGTATTAATAACAGTTGATGGTAGTTATGGTGAAAGCAGATTCTAACTTTAGAATGTAGATAACTTAATGTAGGGATCATTTACTTCAGCGTAAAATGTGCCTGTTTATTTTGTTCCAGGGTGGACGAGGTGGCCGTGGAGGAAAACAAATGTCTGACAGGTGAGACACTGTGTGTGTGTGTGTGTGTGTGTGTGTGTGTGTGTGTGTGTGTGTGTGTGTGTGTGTGTGTGTGTGTGTGTGTGTGTGTGTGTGTGTGTGTGTGTGTGTGTGTGTGTGTGTGTGTGTGTGTGTGTGTGTGTGTGACCGCTAGGGGCAACCGATTTGGCTTTTTCCGGGCCGATATCGATTATTACTAATGTAAGAGGCCGATAACCGATATTTGAAACCGACATTTGTCTGCAGTAAAAAAAAAAGTGTCCAAATTTAGAATACAAACTCTTAACACAAAACTTTATTGAAATGCCTGAATTCACAGAACCTTTCAACATGACCTTAACACAAAAGTGCAGGGAGCTATCAGCAGCATTATTATGAAGTTGAACAGACAAACATGGACGGTGACATTGCTAAAGTCCAGAGAGTCGTGACTGCAGCTGCACCAGAGACAAAGTAGTGCATTTTATGATATTTATGAAATTATCTTATTGGCAAATTGGCTTAAAAGTGCCCGGTACGATAACCATAAAAATGGTGAATAGCGGCACCAATAATTGGTCTACCCCTTGTCACCGCTACTTAAGCCTCTGCTTAGCGCCAAACTGTGATTGTGACTGGTTTAAGGAAATACAAACAAGCCAGAATGTGTTTTTTTTTAATTTTATAGCAGAATGAGACATTGCTTGTTCAGAACCAGTTTGTAAGACTTATTGTCAGATCACAAAAAAAAAGCTCTTATCTCACGGACACACTGACACAAAGTGGATCTGATGTTTGATTGTTTTGTTCTGGAAATTTGAAAGAAATAGTGTTGTTTTTCTCTTTAGGCTTCTGGGTTGTTATTCAAATCTGAAACTAAATTTGACCTTGGTTTCATTACGAAGTGAAAAACAAAACTCCGAGTGCCTCAGAATAATAATAACAGTCATTGCCAGACTGTGGTACAGTAGATGCCAACAGCCTGGATGTAGATTTTCACAGAGATGTTTTATGTGTAGCTGTGATCAGTTGACATTAGTAATGTCAGAGGTAAATAAGAGCGAGAAAGTACTTAAAAAAATCCCCCTGGGGAGAAAACACAGACGGTTGCGTGAGAGAGAACAGATCACACATTGACATGAGTTATTTTTTCCTTCTGGATCGCGCAGGCAGGCCATCGGAGCCAAGAGCAGAGTGTACGACGGCAAAGGCCGACTGCTCTCCAACAACACGGACATGTGCGACTGTCTGGACGTGGACTGCATGGGCTGCTTCTACCCCTGCACCGAGTGCGGCTCGCGCAAGTGCGGGGTGGAGTGCCGCTGCGACAGGAAGTGGCTTTACGAGCAGGTGGAGGTGGAAGGTGGCGAGATCATCCGCAACAAGTTTGCTCTTTAGCTGGCAGTGACTCTTTGGCTGTAAAAATGCTTCGTGATGGAACCAGCGGGGCTTCTGGGAATCATAACCACTCCCTGAATTCTGTCTGGTTTCCTATTCAAGACTGTGATGCAGTGTAAATAACTGATAACTGGTTTTACAAAGCTGCTGCCTTTACGGAACAATGTAAGTATTCTGCAGAACATTGGTGCTGCATTTTCCCTTTTAAACTTATTGTTCTGTATAGTTTCTAGTTGAAAACATTTTTATGTTGCAAATTGTGTTAATAAACCTTTTAATATTCGATGTCTGCACTGTCGATTTGCTCTAACATCCGCAGAGGAGGGAATAACTGATGTTTGATCATGTCTGGCCGTCTCTGGTGAAATCCCAAATTCCACTTTGTCCCAATGAAACAACGAATCTTGTGTGTATCAGTGTACATGTAGAAATATTTTTATTTTTTACTTTTCGCACAAGGGAAAATGTATAAAATAAATCATTTTACATTTTAAATGGGGAACTGACATCAGATCTGAAGAGATTTTATATATATGTATAGTTTGGTTTTTAGATCAAATGTTAAATAACAGTATCACTGAAGATATTAAACTTAATAAAGCTAACATAAGTAATTGTGAGTAGTTATAAGTTGTAATGTTTTGGTTTTTTTGCATATTGAATGCAAAACAAAGATTTATCAAACCACTAACAATGACTTAAAGTGAAGGAAAAAAACCCTCCACGTTTGACCTTTCCTGCTGCATCTGCACTGAAACTTCTTGATTCTTCAGGTTCTGTTTTCCACAACCAGGACTGTAAAAAAGTAG
Organism: Scophthalmus maximus; assembly: GCF_022379125.1. NCBI lineage: Eukaryota > Metazoa > Chordata > Actinopteri > Pleuronectiformes > Scophthalmidae > Scophthalmus > Scophthalmus maximus. The sequence continues at coordinate 4,391,135 of NC_061518.1, forward strand.
AAAACAAGAGACGACATGCCGAAAAACTCATCATCAGAGAAGTAAATATGACCTGTATTAAACTGAATGCAAGTTTAAACCTATGCAGGACCAGTTCTAGTTCAAAAGCTGCTTCACATCACTGAACTAAATCAGCAGAATGAGACAGAAGATTCTTCTTTAGGGAAAAAATTTTACAGTGCATATGTCCAGTACTCTTTTTTTTCTTAAAGTTAGAAGTCATAATTTAATTTCATTATATGAGAGAAAGCACCGTCAGTCACATGTTATTATACGGAGACCTTTTAACAAGTAAAGACAGGAATTGATGAGTCTATCTAGAGTCGTCTCATTAATCCCAATAACCAATGTCCTGTCCTTTTCAAATCGTTTTCATTAGGTGAGTTTTCCTGATTGTCACAGACCGGAGTCGCCACATCTCGTCCTGCTTTGCACGAACAGAAGGGCACGACCGTTATAATATTTGAGAGTCTAGGAATCAAATCTAGGAATACGCAACAATCAATCACTTCCTTTAAATAGCCGTTAAAGTGCAGCCACGGCGTATCAAAATAAAAGACCTATCTTTCACGGTAACAGTATCAAACAACAGCTGTTTTACTTGCGTGAAATATTGCCACGTTGCTTTCCATTTTTCGCTGGCTTTGGCATTTCGGAAAAGCATAAATGCTGATACCGGTATACATCTGTGGACGGTTCAAATCGGCCGATGATTTTGCGACACAGCAGTCGGACAGTAAATGTCCTAAAGCTCAGCTGTGGGTCAAGGGTCATGCAGTCGTGGTGGAAATCCGAAAATACAGATCGTGGATGTATAACTTTGTCTTATTTTTATTGTAGGTGAACGAAACCTTTGCAGAGAGAACAGAGCATCAACACGAGAGTCTGCGACGTCTGACAAAGAGACTTTGTCAGAGTGCATTCTCATACTGCAGGTGTTATCAGTGTGAGAAGAAGAAAAAAGAAGGTAGTGTCAAGGTAGTAATGCCTCGTCTCGGGGGAGGGAGGACAGGAAGTGTAAGATATGGCTGCAACAGTGTATCCGGCATGTGTGTGTGTGTGTGTGTGTGTGTGTGTGTGTGTGTGTGTGTGTGTGTGTGTGTGTGTGTGTGTGTGTGTGTGTGTGTGTGTGTGTGTGTGTGTGTGTGTGTGTGTGTGTGTGTGTGTGTGTGTGTGTGTGTGTACGTGCTGGTTCCAAGGCTGTATAGGTCTGGTCACAGAGTTACATAGAAAAGAACATTTTTATAGAACTGTAATAAGAACGTTGACTTTGCATCCAAATCATTCGCTTATTGCTAGAAGAACATTGAGAAATGACAACAGCGCACAGTTGTTTTTAAATGGTGTGTAAATAAAAATGCCAGTCAGCATTTCGTTATTTTAATACATGTTAAAAATGCTGTTCTGTTGTGTTTGCCTTGTTTTCATTGCGACCGACTTCACAATGCATGCAATGGCTTTGTATGAATGAAGCGTATTAATATTTCATCACAGCAGCCAAAGTTTTGCTCCTAACTAAAAACTTTAAGTTCAAGGTCAAATATCTTCCTGGTTCGTAAATTCGTGTCGCACCAGTTGAACTCTTCAAAACCAGATGTGACCCTTCAAATGAACCCCCGACTCGCTCAGATCGACAGCTGGCAGGAATATGAATCCCACTCTCTGGCTTGTTTGGCTGCTCCTCGGACGGACTATCGGGACATTTGGCTCAGGTAGCAGTTCTCATTTGCTTGTTGCTTACAGGATACGTTGTGTTTATGAAGAGAACCATTCATGCCCGACTGAATCCTTCCTGTCATGTTCTAGTTTTGATCCCCTGACTCCTCGTCTATGGTGTCGGGATTGGATGAATCGGTCTCATTCCAGTCTTATCACTTGCGGATTGATGTGGATTCATTAGAATCAAGAGGCCGAACCGAGAGGAACGTAGAAAAACAAATGCAGTAAAGCACAATTCATCAGAGTAACGTGAACCCACATTGAAGGGGCAGTAAGCGATTCTGAAGCGATGCAGGTTTTGTAAATATTCAGCAAAATTCAGCTTTGCTGTGCGACCGGGGTTGTGGCACCAAATTCCGGGCCCAATACATGAATTCCCGAAAAGTGAATATCCATCGCCCTGGGTACTTTTAAAAGAGAGCAGTCATAGCATGTTTTTTAGCGACTGTGCTGTATATAACCACCCAGGAAAAAAACAAATCTACTTGTCCCTAGTCCGACACAAAGCCATCCACTACACGGCCGCACGCATTTCCTCCCGCCAGCAAAAGAGGCCGGGGCGACCGACTGGTCTATAAACTTGATAAAACGTCCATCTGAATATCGGCTGCTCCGGTCATTAGGACAGGAGCGAGCGCGAGCCTCCAGGGAGCCGCTGGACGAAAAACAAGCTGCCGTTAAAGGACACCAATGACCCGAACGGACTGAAATCTGTCAGAGCGGATACCCAGCCTGCAGGGTTCACAGGGAAGTGGCGACGTGACCGAGGTGTGTGTGTGTGTGTGTGTGTGTGTGTGTGTGTGTGTGTGTGTGTGTGTGTGTGTGTGTGCGAACAACTGAGGCTGAAGGGATTGTGTTTAGTTTTGCAGCAGTTTCTTCATAAACCTGAAAATGCACTAAGATGCTGTTACTAATTATTACTAATTATCTTGAGCCTGACATCAATGTGTGTATAAAATGTATTGGACATTATTCAATAGCTGTTGAGATATTTCAGTCTGGATGAAAGCGGACGATTGACCTTGACCGAGTTTGATCATTTGTAATCATTTTGCATCACTTGATATTTAATATCTGTGGAACAGTTGATCCCAGTCTCCTAATTTGAAGACGTCGCTTTTAGGCCAGGAAAAGTTGAGAAGGACATTTTTATAAAAATTTTCTCAAACTGTATTTAAGGGGGGGGGGGGAATCAATGATTAAAAAAAAATAATAATGATTTCAGGCCCTTAAACGCTTTATTGTATATTGTTTTTGTCTATTTAGTTTAACCCCAAAAATTAATTTGATGATGTTTTCACATGCAAGATCTAAGTTTGTGAGCTTAAACATATTGCAACACCAGATTTCCTTGAATGCCTCTGGCCGATGAACAATTGATTTAAATACGGGATTCCAGACGTTATTGTCATTTTTCTGATAATAACTGTAAAACAGATTACAGAGATCGATGGTTTCCAACCTTTTCTCAGGGTTTGAGACTAATTAATCCAATTTATCCTGAGCTGTAGGGAAATTTTGTCGTTAATTATTCATATCATTCAGAACAGGTACAGGTTTGTGCTCTTTTAATGCCTTATATCTGCCAGGTCCGTCTTCTTTATCCTCTGCTGGTTCGCACGTCTCAGGCTGCTTCTATCGCAATAAAAAAAAAAAGAAAAGAAAGAAATGTTGATGCTGTGATAAAGGACAGGCTTTGAAAGCAGCACCCTCACACACTCTCTCAAGGCCACCGTCCATCTCTACTCTTCATCCAGCTTCGTCGCCGCTCCTCGCTTCGTCCAATCTTAGCTTTTCCTCGCAGCCCGTAGACAAGTAGGAAACTCGCCCGACTGAGAAATTCTTCATCTCCCCCCCCCTCCTCCGTTTTGCTCCCGAGCTCGCCCCTTACTTCTGCTCCAGCCTCATCGCTCATCCTGTTCCGTCACGTTCTGTCGTTGATCACTTCGTTGATCGGTTCACTCCGTCGGCGCACTCTGGCTCATGGTTTGCACATATTTAAAATCACCCCAGATCAAATTCATCGGCAACAATGTTGAGAGACACAACGGTTTCTGGGTCATCGCGCCGATAACAGTTGTTCCCTTTTCATCCACAGTTTCATATAAAGGGGCATTTCCGAGATATTGACGTATTATTGGTGGAATGCCGCAACAAAATTGACCCTGATATTACAAAATTGGCAAATGATAAATTGTGGGGGGGGGTTCTGCGAAAATAAGGTAATAAGCTCCTGTTAATGTAATTAACAATAACATGATTGAGGCAATTTATTGGAATGTTATCACGTTCCCCCAAAGGAGGGAAGAAAGTGTGTTCAATATGGGAAACAACTCGCCCTTCTCCCTCCCACCAGGGTCAATAATTGTTGTACATTAAGTACTAAAATAAATCACGGCACAATTGTTTCCTCCATGACATGCGTTCACCGCACCAACGCTGACCAGACGTTATACCCCTGGACCATGAATAAGTCGCCACTACGGTTCTAATGAACCACTCGTCTTGTTAATGAGTTTGGTTCTCTGACCTGTGCCGACGCCTCCGGCTCGCCCGTGTCTCTGTGTCAATGAAGATGTTGCACTGACAATATGCAGATTCAGACGCGGCATCAGCCGCTTTTTTTGGCAGAAGAACAAGCTTCTCCCATCCTGTATCACGGAAACAATGACCGTTTCCTGTGGACTCGAGATCTGATTTTGTCCCATTAGTTTTGCCCCGGTGGGATTTTTTTGGATTGTAGTTTCCTGAAGTATAAGTTGAAGGCCCCCTCTGTTTTTTTTTTTAAACGTCGCAGCCGTGCAGAGCAGAAATATGAACTAATATTTTACTGGTCGGCGTTTGAGAATATTTCATGTTTTTTGCAGAGCGCTCATGTTAAGGCTTCCTCAAACCGTAGAACATTTTTTGCCCTTTCTGTTCTTCCTGGCAGCTTGATTAGTTGTTTTATTCATTTCCTTTTTCTATTACAGGCCAAATAATTTACTGTGACACAATGTAATGTTTGCTGGGATTAAGAGGTAATGTGCAAGAAAAGAAGGATGTGAAGGAATTAAAGGAACAGTTCGACATTTAGGGAAAGTAAACTGTAGACAGGAACTTCGAACACCACTGTCACATCTGTTTGCTTTACATTATTAAACATAATTTGCTGTGTCAAATGTACTCACTACTTAACTAACTTACTTTTTAAAAGTGCATTGAGATGATGTATGTTATGTAAAACCAGATTTATTTTATCAATCTGTGGGGGGTTTATCAGCTGGCTAACCAAAGCTCTGAGGCTTTATGTCAATGAAGACACCAGAGTGCTGTAGATCTTCTCGTCACTTCGAAGCGTATTGGTCATTACAATAACTCCTGAGCGACATTTTATCTCTCTAGTCCACCTCTGTAAATTGAAAGTGTCACTGTGGCGTCTACTAACAGTTTCCTGTCCCATTTTCTCTCTGCGCTGACAAACTGTTGGTGGTGTCGACGCCTGTGCAACAGAGTGGGCTCCTTGGATCACGGACAGTTGTGTTTTCATGTGGACGATAGAACAACCTCACGTCCCGGGCACCATCGTCACCCACGGCCTTCTACCCGCCAAAGACGCCGATGGCGAACGTCTCCGCCGGCCACCGTTGAGTCCGACCTCACCCCCTCCGTCAGCTACTGGTTCCACCGCCGAGGACGAGGGCAGACTGCGGCGCGTCGCGTCGCGCGCGAGAGGCCGCAAACCACCATCCCTTGGAGACCCTGAGGCGTGCAGGTAAGATACCCAAAGATTCTGATTCTGGCTGTTAAACAACATGAAAGGACGAATTTATGACATGATGAAAACCCAAAAGCTTAAGTGATGCCAGTTTATTTCCGTCCAGAGTCAAGTGAAACAGAGGTAAAGGGTAAATGCACTGTATGAATGGATGTCGGGGCTCTTTAGCGGGAAAAGCAGCTGGGCATGTATCTGGGAGTGCGTCCGCAGTACGTGCTGTCTTCATCGCATGTGGTACACCTGCAGTTTGAGGCCACTGGGTACCTGGCGGCCACCGGACATCCGTTAATGTGCTTCGCCTCGTAGGACCAGTCCCCGTTGCAGATCTTCTGTTCGTCCATGTCGCCATTGCCGATGTAGTTGGGATCCTGTCGTGGACACCAACGCAACACAAACGCAGCTCATTCAGTGTCCTACGCGGTGCCCTTTAATCCAGACACAAATGCCCACTCGACGGCTCGAATGTAAATCGTCAAAGAGTCTGAGACTAATGAAAAATGAGATACAGTAATTAGAAAATATTGACGAAAGAATCATTTTTAGAAGAAAGTGAACAAGTCAAGATAGATAAAAGACAATGGCAATATTACATTTCAAAGCCCCAAAACATACAGTGTCATCGTCTTATCCGATTCCTATCTCGTTTTCTTCTCGTCTGACACGGAATAAAGAGAATCGATGATGTTTTCATCACTTGCCGACATCAACACCTGAAAACATCCGTCACCTGGTTGTGGCACAGTCCGCTGCACTCGGTGGTCTCGATCACCTCGGTGACGCCGCAGCTCTCCACGCGGAGAGTGATGTTGGCCAGTTTGCAGCCGAGGCTGCAGCCCTGTCCCGTCCCCGCCATTGCCAGCACTGCTGCCATGACAACCAGCTGCATCCTCTGCTGGGTAGAAAACGCACGACGCCTGCCACAAGAGGGAGTCAGGCCTCACATCACATCAGACACTTCACACCGGAGCCAGAAGACCCGGGGCCAGTGGGTCAATGGTGGTTTGACATCGGCAGGGGGTCCGTTCTATTTAACTACTATTGATTTATTATTCATTTATTTATTCATTTATTACTATTAGGATTTTTTTTTTTTTTTAGTAGTAGAGTAGAAACAAATATTGTTTTTAGGGTGCGTCCACTCCCTGAAATTAATTTCTTCATCTTCATTAATTTTTATTTATCAAAAAGGGTTGGCTCACCGTAAATTTCTACCTTCACGGCCATAAAATAAGACAAGATAATTCAATTTGCAGATAGTCTTTGTCTTCTTTAAAAGAGACCTCGATCTCTGACAATCCTGCCTCCACCGCACCACAAGTGAGGTGGACCGGAATGATGCTCGAGGCGCTCAAAGCAATCGTCCAAATTAAAAAAAATCTCGAAGCTCAACAGCAACAGGTGTTTCTTGAAACAACGTGCTCTTAATAATCAACCCGCCTGAGTGTGAGCAAACATTTTCTGACAGATAATAGACGAAACAATTCTCAACGTCCATCAAATTTACTTTTTTTCTAAGGGTTTTTCGCTGCTAAGATTTAGTTGGAATTTTGCCAGACGCACTATTTCTAAAGTCAAGAAATAAACTCTGCATGATATTCCAGCTTTAAAATGCTCTGCGCATCACACATGATGAAAGGAACCCCAGAGATGCATCTCTTCTAAAAACAAATGGTTGTTGTTGGTCGTTTGACGGTCGCGACTGCCGTTAAAGCAGCACCAGCAGAACGAGAGGAAGTCGGGGGACTGCAGAGGGACCATCGCTCATTCACACACCTTCAGCGAGACTCTTTGGAGTTGAACTCCTGTCTGCCTTTTAATTCCTCGCATCTATAACAAACCGATTGAAGTACAGTCGTCAGCATTCAATCCCTTTAGATGAACGGCGTGTACACAAATCACCCTACGGTAGCGGTGCTTGTCATCGTCTTACATTGTAAATCAGCGACACATGTCGAGCAGCTGTAAGTGCACACCGGTCCCGAGCAGGAGACGTACCTTGAGAGCTCTGTTGCTGCTTTGAACCTCAGCCTTGTTCCCTCTCGTTGCTCTGCAAGCATCTGTACCGGAGCTCGTCCCGGGACGTGTCTCTCGCCCGTCACTTAAATAGTGCTGCTCATAAATCCCGTTAATCTCCTCAACCTTGGTCGACCTTCGAGTCCTCGTCTGTTTCCCTCAACAGGCCCGCGGCTCAAGGCCTTCTCCTCCTACACATGTGGAGGAGCGGGTCGGTATCTTGAGGAAATCTTCTTTTGGATTACACGAGCGAGCGGCTGGGACGGTACGGCGGAAACATGAACACCAATCCGCCCCCACAGCGAGATGGAAAACACTGACACGGGTAATTCATTTGCCAGTGCTCCGTCGTCATCGCTTTGTGTTCTGTTTTCCAGGGTATTAGAGGCGGTCACACGTGCACCTGCCTATGTATATGCACTCCAGTGATTACATATTCATGTGTATGCCGCTACCGTTCACCTTTACACTCGATTTTGACCTGAGCTAAGAAAAAAAAAAAAATTTCTAGACGTCATCAAAGAGGCTTTTGCACATTTCCGTCACTTCCTCGAAATTAACTTGAGTCAATTCACGATCAACTCTGTATTACGCAATGACAGAACTGACCCCCCCCCCCCAAAAAAAATGTGTGACATTCGAACAGTCGCTGCATCGCATATTCACGGCGTCTTTTCAGTAATAATTCTGGCCCGGCTTTTGTGTCTGTTGAAAGACGAGACCATCCAAGTGAAAGTCGGGTACAGTCCGTGTGCTGCGTTCAGCCCATTCATCTTCGGTGTCTGATTCAAGACACTGTGCTATTGGAAAAACAGACACTCAAATGCCAATGTTAAAAAAAAAAAAAAAGTTTACCAAAGTGGCTAAAAGTACTTTTCTGTGCACGATCTAAAAGCTGATACATCAACGTCTAACAACTGCAGGGAAGCTCATCGGCAGGAATAAATCTGTATGAATAATCAATCCGTATGAATCGCTCCAAGGTTTCCCTGGAACATTTCTTTTTTTCCTATTTATCAGTGAGGTGCAATTTATTTTTCATCTCTTGCATCTAGTGGCTTTGGGATTGGTCAAATAATCCAACTATTCCACATGGAGCAAATGATTTGTTACAGGTCAACTGACACGTTTTGAGAAACATGCGTCTGACATTTGACTTTTGCCTGTAATCTTTCCTCAAACTGGACAAAGGGGTCAAACTTAATCAATACGGAACCTTTCATGTAAGATAGTGCACTTCGCAGATGATTGACAGGCTGATTATAGAGCAGTTCAAATGCCACTGGTAATATCGGAGGGATTTTAAATATAGTTTAACTTTTCACAGGGAACAAATAATCTGTTAAAATAAGATACGATACGATAAGATACAATGCGATAAGATAAGATAATATAAGATACGATGAGATACGATACGATACGATAGAATAAGATACTATACAATATGAAACAATAAAATAAGGTACGATACGATACGATACAAGAAAAAAGGTTACGATTAGATACTATATGATACGATACGATAAAATAAGATACGAGAAGATACAATACGATAGGATACAATAGAATATGGTACGATATGATAAGATAAGATGAGATACGATACGATGAAATAAGATACGATAAGATACTCTACGATAAGATACGATACGATACGATAAGATAAGATAAGATAAAATAAGATACAATATGATACGATATTGTGGGGAAATTTGCCGTGTTAAAGCAGCAGGAGGCAAAGTCAAATTAGAAACATCAGTAAAGTAATAAAAAGTAGTAAATATGCAGTAAAATCATGAAGGAAATATACAAAATAGAAATAATATATGTAGTGTGAACCAAATATGTGTGAATAGAATACACGCAGTGTATTGCACAGTAAAATAATGAAATTGCACAAGGTCACAGGTTAAAGTAGAGGTATCGGCGCAGTGCCCCTTCAAATATCAAGAGTAAGTATCAAGTGATGCTGCGTCTGAAGTTAGTCAGCGCTGCACCACGAGCAGGACGGTCTGGTCTCGGTGGAACAGAGGCACTTGGGCCGCAGCCACCACAGTTCATCCAGCTGCTCCTCCGTCTGCCCTTGCGGCCCCCGGGGGGCCTCCGGGTCCCCAGCGAACTGAACTGTCGTACCTGCCTAACAAGGCTGCGAAGGACGTTTATAGAGTGTCACCCCCCCCCCCCCCCCCCCCCCCCCCCCCCCCCGCCCTTTAAAGACGCCGCTCCCTTTAGGAAAACCTCAGCCGAAATACATCACTGTTGGTTATGCATTTTTGTCCTTAATGAACGCAGGTCCCGCCTGATTAATCTTGTATTCGCAGCGGAGCACGTCGTTAGTCATTTCCTGACTAGCTGGTAATTCCTCTTAAAAATGAGTGCATCTGTGCCGAAAATTTGATTTATTAATAGTGTGTGGAGCTGGAGACATTGCGTCCGGTTCCCTGCGCTGCATTGATATGCTAATGACATGAACTGGAAGCTGGGGGGGGGGGGGGTGAGACTTTCAAGTTCGTGTCAATAGCACATGGCTCCAAAAATAGCCAATCTGTGCTGCGGCGAGCTGAGAGAAAACTGTACTAAAGTGAGCGTCTGACTTCTCTTCCCCGCAGCCACGAGAGGAGAGGGCCTGCATCAGTGTCCACTGGGAATCAATTCGGAAAAATGATGGATGAGGTGATGCCTTCAGTGACCCATGACGATTTTCTGGTTCGTAACTCTTAAAACTGCTATAAATAAATACACACACACACACACACACACACACACACACATTCACACACGACCTTTGGGCACGACAGCTCAAACAAGCTTTCGTATGAAGCCACGTGTAAAACAGCTCCGGGCTGTTGCTGACAGCACAGATCTGAGTCCCGGGTCGTTGCTTTTCTGAGCTCCTTAACGGAATCCTCTCGCTTTTGTTATCAACACGCCGTAAAACACAGGACTAACAACATCCGCCAACCCGCTCTGTCACACTTCGCGCCCCTCCATCGGCCTCGGCCTCGGCCTCGCCTCCTCTGCCGCTCCATCTGCTGCCGTGTTAGTTCGTGATCACAGCTGCACCGTCAGAAACACACACTCCTTGGGTTTCATTGTGTCGCATGAAAAAAAAATCAAACACGTGGCAAGGCCCTGAACGCACTTGCATCACTCCACGCTCTCTCCTCCGTCCACAGACGCCTCCACAGCGCCGCCAAGGACGAGGCTTTTGTCTGGTGACTGAGCTGGATGCCTCTGTGTGCAAGGAGGTGGTAGGTGTGTGTGTGTGTGTGTGTGTGTGTTGATTGATTTGAGCCTTTAAATGTGCAATTATGTTTCCATTTTATGTCAAATAAATGTTTGTTGTAAGTTCTATGTATTTGGTTGGCTATGTACTCTCAATTTCTAGTTATTTATGATAAAGTTCATGGTCAAACAAAAATATCAAGCCTCCATAACATGTCTTGGTCCTAAAGGCTTGATAACGACATTTTAGGTATCACTGACAGATTAAAAAAAAAATAAAAAAATAATAATATATATATCGGCCAATGTATCGGTATCGGGAATCTTGTATTCCCAAATATTGATATTGGTATCGGCCCCAAAAAATCTGTATCGGCCAGGCTCTATACATATCTAATGAATTGTTTATAACACACTATAATGCAGTTATACGCAGATAAAGGTGTTTATTAGTGTAACTAACTAACTGACTAACTAGTCCTCAGAGGACTTGAACCAAGACACACAAAAAATTATGGGCAAATCAATTAGTTATTTCCTTTTACTTGGTTAGGGTTAGGGTTAGCAACAGTCCGTAGGTTTCTTTGTCCGTTTGATTCTTTCCACCAACTCTGAGTTTTTCCACTGCTTATTACCAACAGATAACTTGTGTGTACTTCACTGAAAGAGCTTCAGCACGCAAGACTGGAGGAACCCGGGATCGAACCACTGACCTTCTGGTAAGTGGACAACCCGCTATATATCTCCCCACCTGCGGAACATTAGCCTTGTCCTGACAGTCTTATGACAGCTTTATACCAGCCGCCAACAACACCATGCATAAATTTGACATCTTCTCTCGTGCGTGAACTTCCCAAAGATCATAAGTTGTGTTGTGCACATTTGTACTCTATATTCCAGAGGTTGCACTTCACAGAACCGAGGCATGGATGGGAATCGAACCCATGGTCTTTGGTTTACGAGACCAACGCCTTACCACTTGGCCACCACGCCCTGTTTACACAGGAGAAGTGTAGAGTTAATTTGCGAGCTCCTCTGCGTCCTGTGGTAGGACCACGTCTTGGTACTGACTGTATCACTGACTCTCAAACTTTAGCGCTTTTCTTCCATTTCTACTTCTTTTGAACGCAACGCTCGTCACTTTCAAACCCCGTCGCCGTGACGACGAGCTTCTGTCTCACAGGATGAGAATAAATTAAAACGTTGGTTTCCCTTTTTCAAATGATATATTGACTGTAAGTGAGCTGGATTTGTTCGCCGCGCATGTGTGTGTGTGTGTGTGTGTGTGTGTGTGTTTCGGCGAGATGCGGAGGGAGGTTGTAAACAGATGCAACTGTGTTGCAGCTCTGGCACCAGTTCAAAGTGCATGTAAAGCTGGTGTATAATGAGGCACCTTCTATCCTCGCTCCATCACCTCGCATTACGACTGACCTCGCAACTCCCCCTGGTGCTGACCGAGGCGCACACTCCATGAAGTGCAAGAGGTGAGAGTGCACCAGGTGTGTGTGTGTGTGTGTGTGTGTGTGTGTGTGTGTGTGTGTGTGTGTGGTGGGCGGAAAATTGCCTACATGTTGTGCAGAGTCAGACACGCTGCTCTAGCGTCTTAGGCAAGGATCTGAAATACAGAGGGAGCGTGAGGTAGAAGCACCGCGGGGATGTTTGCACTGTCAGCAGCGCCGACCAAGTATCCGCATTCAATTTTGTTTGGGTGTTTTTTTTTTGTTTCGGATCGCGTCATGTGAAAATGAAGCGCGCAGAGAGTCTTGCACAAGCAGCCCAAAAATATCTGGTATTAACACTGGAGCTTAAAAAAAAGAAAAGAAAATACCTCGGGGAGTGATTAGGATTCCTTAGAGGAATGTTGTATCTGTTCTGTGGTCTGGAATAACGGGCTGTTCGCGCCCTAATTAGCAGTTTTTTGAGTCAAGTGGAGAGACTGAATCAAACGGACAGGGCTTCGGGGGGGGGGGGGGGGGGGGGGGGGGGGGGGGGGGGGGGGGGGGGGGGGGGGGGGGGGGGCGACGACTGATGACTGCATTCATCCACCGCACCAGGCCTGCAGTGTCCCCTGCAGAAGAAAAGTCTTCTGCACAATCAGATTAGATCAGGGAGGTTTCAAAGGTGCACTGAAGAAGACCTTTACTGTCCCGTAGTGCGAAAAAAAAGAAGAAGAAATAGACACCGAGTAAATCCGTGGCGGCAGCAGGTTGGTTGATCAATAACAGTGACTCAACAGTTACTTCGCCAGGTGCTGAAATGTCGGGGGGGGGGGGACGACCAGCACAAACATCTGCTTTCAAAGCCATGACAAGATGTAGCAATCAAGTAATATTACAGTAGCGATGATCCAAATCCTTTGACGTGACAGTTCTTTTCTTTGGTGGTCAAAAGACTGTGGCGTTTTTTCACTTTTGTTCATTGCCCGGCGTGCGACGTTGCGCTCGGCGGGTCACTCATCGTCACATTGCTCGTTTTTGTACAGAACACGACGCTCAAAAACAACATTTCCTTTTTGCCAAGTGTCATTATTTTTTTCACAAACTGCGGCATACACCTGTATTAGATTGAGGAGCTAATGTGGCCACGTTCACGGAAAAGAAACTTATTCATCACTCCGACTCGTCTGGGGCCTTTTCAATACTCATTACTCAAAAAAGCGGTGAGGAATTCTTAATAGCTTTTTCCTTTCCCCTAATAACAGCGCATTGTTTGACTAATTATTACCTGAACACGGCCATTTGTTAGGCCGCGCGGTGTGTCACAGCGTCACGGTGAGCGACTGTACTCTCTCCTACCATTGGTCGGCTGAAAGACGAAGAACACAGAGAAGGAAAAGAGCTCTGCTGTTTCCCTCACATGCTCAGGGGGCACACACGCACGATAAGAGATCGTGATTGGTTGTACAGTAGATTGGTAGATATTTTAAAAATGGCGGGAAACGCGAAAGAGGGAGGAGAGCTATACCCACACGTTGGCGTTATGAGGATTTTGTTATTAATTGTTTTGTAAAACAATATATTTTTCATTTACAGAGGTCATTTAAAAAAAAAACAGAAGCTGTCGCTTGATGTTCACTTTAGTCTGCGATGAGAACGAACTCTAACCCTGACACGATTTAAAGGGGCAGGAAGCGATTTTTTTAATCCAATACACTTTTTTGTAAAATTCAGCTAAACACATTCCTCACGCTCCGCTAGCTGTCGGTTCTGTGCGAGTTTTTTTTCTCGACGCAGCCTGGGCTTTGTAAATTGAAAACCCCAAAAATGGTGCGGACCGCACCACACAACAACGTGTACAGTTCGTAAACATCATTCGCGTGAGAGACGTGCTGGCCACAGATGCTAGGACTCAGGGGTTGTGGCCTAGTGGTTAGCACGTCCGTCACCCAGACGCAAAGCTGCGGGTTCGAGACCCGACCAGTGCAGTCAGATAAAATCAACAACGATCAATCTTTCTACTAAATGGCTTACTGCCCCTTTAAGTTAAACACAGCATTAAAATGGGTCTAAAATGGATCGTCCCAATCTTAAGAATTCCAGGAGAGCCGCGACAATACGCACACGCTAGCGGTGAACCAATGAACGACCTTGTTCTCATCGCGTTGCCGGCCACCAACACATTTTCTCATAGACTTCTATAGAAACAGACTTATTTTTTGGCAACCACTTGAGTCGCCCTCTGCTGGCGATTCCAGAGAAGACAGGCGTCAGGCACCGCAGCATTTTCTTCTCTTTTTGTGTGTGAACGGTAATCGGTAAGTTCACTAATCAGATGCTTTTTCAATCTCAAAGAAAGTGGTGAAATTAAACATGGAAATGTTTCTTGGCAGATTTTCCACAGAAACAATAATCTGAGTGTAAATTTAGACGAGTGACTCAAGAGTTTGAATCAATTATTAACCGTCTGCATTTTGCTCCGAAAAATATTCGCCACTTTAATCTGCTGCGTTCACACAAATCAATAATGTAAACAAACCTTTAACAGATTAGAGATCGTGGTTAATTTTAATTTAGTGCATGAGCAGATCTCCAAATCAGTTCAGGGGGTAGAGCAGATCTTATAGTCCTGTGTGTTGGAACAGGAATTGTGCCTTCAAGGGACAAACAGAGAAAAAGTTCTACTTCCTCTCGGTGTATAACCCTTAATGTTCCTCTACAGCATCACTGATTGATATCCCTACGCCTCCAGCAAAAATAAAAAATTTACATAAAGTCATTCATTCCCGAAAACCAACTGGAGTTTTTATATAAACGGTTATGGTTCGTATATCACTGATTGATTTGGCTGCACTTTATAGATTGGATGTCGTTCAAGTCCAGTGTGATGTTCTTATACGAGTCGTACGGAAATGTGGAAATGTTCAAATTCTGCCGAGGATTTGTCAAAAGTAAATTTCCACTCTATGAAAGACACTAAGGTTGTGGTCTATTGAACTGTAACGGCGCATTAGCGGCTACAGATTTTAATGCTGCGGCATCGGCACGGATCCAGCGGTTTCCTCTCTGATTTCCATTGACTCAACTGTTCTGGGATATAATAATAAATAGATGGTATTTCTCTTGAGTGTTCTATATAGGCTAAGGCAATTATATTTATTAACTCGCAGGGGAAATTGCACACATTAGGATTTTTGTAAAGGATATCGAGAGCTGGGTGCTCTTGAAAATGTATAATGATGAAGGCTGCAACCATAACAATCATTTTTCATTATTGACAAATCTCGATGGTTCCACGCAGTTTGTCCGGGTCAAAGGTGACAGGACGTCTTGCTTCGTGTGGCGAGCAGACGCACAACACATATATAATCAAGTTTACTGGGAAAAAAACAGACAAGTCTTGATATTTGAGAATCAGCAAGTGGGTCACTTTTGCTTGAACAACGATTTAAATGACTCATTTGATATTGATCCAAATAGATGAATAGATAGATAGATAGATAACTTCATTGTCTGTCCCCAAGCAGTGACAGAAGTTCTCCTCCGACGAGGCTCCAACTGCCAATTGTGTTCATGATGCTCGACTAAATTGGCGAATGCTCTGATCATTGGAGTTATTATGACATTGACTCAGTTTCAGGGTGCAGAGTAATGGGGGGGGGGGGGGGGGGGTATTGAGGGGGTAGATGTTTGTGAACATAAACTCTGACGTGGGACCCAGGTTCAGGTGAAATCGTAATATTGGATTTTCTTATTCCCCGGTGATGACAAAAACGTCCCAAGACTCATTTCTAACTCTCAGGTCCGGAGAAGGATTTGTTTTTTGTGAGCTCAAGGACGTTTTACGCAGGCGCCGTTACTTCACAATGGAGAGTAATGGATTACTCTTTTTTTTTTTCGGGGGGGGGGGGTTATAATAAAGGACACACCGGTTGCCACCCAACAGTGATGATGCTGAAGGACAGAAGGAGGAGGCTGCAGCACGGTGCGCAGTGCCCGGCTGCATCCACTGGGGGAGGACCGAGCACCGCCGCCTGCATGCGCTGCGAGGGCTCTCCGTCATCACACACACACGCGCACACACACACACACACACGCGCGCGCACACACACAAAGGGATGGATACAGGAGTGTAGGTGTAGGGCCACCGCAGCAGACAGACACACGCGTGATGCTCACGCTTCACCCTGGGGGTCGGAGGTAAACTTTTGCCCACGCCCCCCTCGCGTCTTTCTTTCTTTCTCTGGGTTCTTTTTGTTCCTGGCCGTGGACCGCGCGGAGCTGCCGTCGATGCCAACTCGCCGCCTTTGCCTCTGCACACCTGCCTCTTCTCTCACGACCAACGGAGCGGCGATGGAGATCCTGTTGAATTGAGACCCAGACGTCCAGACGCAGCCACCCCCCCCCCCCCCCCCCCCCCCCCCCAAAAAGTGTCCTCCTCACGAGTGCGTCAGATGCGCGGACACGCGCGCACGCGCACACACACACACACACACACACACACACACAGTGGATGTTGTGATCGCCGCCTGGATACGATATAGCGCGGATTTGTGATATTTGCAACACCCGGGATCCACCCCCGGCATCCTCACCTATACCTCTTCCTCTTCCTCTCCATCCTCCTCCTCCTCCTCCAGCAGATCTGTTTGTTAAAGGGGCTTTTTTTTCTCTCCTCCCGTTTGGCCTCTTTTCACATGTAAGTATCAATGTCAGAAGGAGAAGCGAGGCTATTTTTTTGGGGGGGGGTTGGGCAGAAAAAATTCCGTGCGTAATGTCTGTGTGCTAAAAATACATGCGCTCATCTCCCGAAAGCCTGTTACCTCTCACGGTAACTCAGCAACAACAATGATGCTGTCATAAAAATGATGCTGATAATGAGCTCATTAAGTTTCACTGCCTCACACTGTGTGTAAACAAAAAAAAACAACGCATGAAGTGAGAACACATCATTTTAAGACGTGTATTTATTTATTTATCTGTCGCCTAAAAAAAACCAACTGCTCGTTTCCCTCTCCTCTTGCCCTCGCAGCTCCGGGGAGCGTCAGGCAGGATAAAGTCCTTCACATTCCGCCGGAGCGTCATCAAATAGCCCGTACACACACACCTGCGAGGATCCATCTTTCTTTTATTGTTGTTGTTGTTGTTTTAATTTGACATCTCATAAAATGGCAACTGCGGGTGACCACAGAGCACCGGCAGGCGCGTTCGGCTCGCGAGCCCCGCTGCTCGTGGAGGAACTAACCACCTGATGGGCACCGGAGGAGGAACCGGGCGGAGGGGCTCGTGCTCCGGCGTCGCTTGTTGACTCGGTGATTGATGATGCTGAGCGGGGGGAGACACGCGGACGCGTCTGCGTAACAGGCTGAGCCAGCGGCCGTTATACGTATATTCTTTCTGCTTCTTCTTCTTTTTTTTTTGGGGGGGGGGGTGTTATGGTAATGATGTCATAAAAAAAACCCACGGAAGGCCCGTCCCTCTCACATGCAGGAAGAGAGGCTGATGAATATCTGCGAGCATATAAGTAGCCACATGGACCGCGCTCGGCACGGACCCTGACGGAGGTGCGCGCGCGCGCGTGTGTGTGTCTGTGTGTGTGTGTGTGTGTGTGTGTGTGTTTGTTATTGTGACATTCTCACGTCGACGAACCGACTGGTCCGAACCCGGTTTCATGCCTCATCTTCTCTCCGTGCGCGCGCCGAGCTGCAACTTTTCCTCCCTGGCCTGCGCCCCCGTCTCCGCGAGGCGGCCACTGTAGCGCGCCCCGCGGACCGCACCGCGCCGCGCCGCACCGCACCGGAGCGGACCGGACCGCTGATTTTTATTTTTTAAGATGGACTTCGCCATGGTGGGTGCGGACGGCGGGTGCAACAGTCACCTGCAGTACGGATATGTCCGAGCTCGCGTGCGGGAGAAGGAGCGCGAGAGGGAGCGCCAGGCAACGCAGTCTCGAGCGGCGGCTGCCGACGGTGGCTCCGGTGTGGAGGGAGGCGGCGGCGGCAGCGGCGTAGGGGGGTCCACCTCCACGTCCTCCTCCACGTCCTCCTCCTCCTCCTCCTCCTCCTCCTCGGGCACTCATCCCCTTAACAACCGCCAGCACCAGTCTCGCGCCGCCTCCTCCTCCACCAGCGCCAACATCAGCAGCAGCAGCGGCGGCGGCGGCGGCGGTACCGCCTCGCGCCCCTCCTCCTCCTCCTCCACCACCTCCTCCTCCTCCTCCTCCTCCTCCTCCCCCTCGCAGCCGCCACAACACCAGCAGGAGCCGGAGGAGCAGCACAGAGTTCTCAGAGAGCGGAAGAAGCAGCGCGGCGTCGCGCGGTGGAGACGCAGCCGGACGACGCACGGCGCGGATCTGCACCAGTCGGAGCTGGCGCTGCTCGGATCCGAGGGCGACATGATGATCGAGGAGGAGGAGGAGGAGGAGGAGGCCGAGGAGGAGGAGGAGGAGGAGGAGGAGGAGGAGGCGGGGGGAAACCGGGGAAGCAAGAGGTCGAGTTTTCTGTGTACCATGGATGATGAAGAGGAGACGGTGTCGATCACCGACAGGCGCCCGCAGTCCGGCTACGAGAGCGGCTACAGCGAGTACGGCTGCTGCGAGCGGGTGGTCATCAACGTGTCGGGGCTGAAGTTTGAAACTCAGCTCAAGACTCTCGCCCAGTTCCCGGACACGCTGCTGGGAGACCCCGGCAAGCGGATCCGGTACTTCGACCCGCTGCGGAACGAGTACTTCTTCGACCGGAACCGGCCGAGCTTCGACGCCGTGCTGTACTACTACCAGTCCGGCGGGCGCCTGAAACGGCCCGCCAGCGTGCCGTTCGACATCTTCTGCGAGGAGGTGAAGTTCTACGAGCTGGGCGACGAGGCCATCCTCAAGATCCGGGAGGACGAGGGCTTCGTGAAGGAGGAGGAGAAGCCGCTGCCGGAGGACGAGTTCAAGCGGCAGATCTGGCTGCTCTTCGAGTACCCGGAGAGCTCGAGTCCGGCGCGGGGCATCGCGGTCGTGTCCGTGCTCGTCATCGTCATCTCCATCGTCATCTTCTGCCTGGAGACGCTGCCGGAGTTCAGGGACGAGAAAGAGTACCTGCAGCCGCGGCCCAACGCCACGCAGCAGCCGGACCCCGGCTTCACCCCCTTCAACGACCCCTTCTTCATCGTGGAGACCGTGTGCATCATCTGGTTCTCCTTCGAGATCGTGGTGCGCTTCTTCGCGTGCCCGAGCAAAGCGGCGTTCTTCAAGAACATCATGAACACGATAGACATCGTCTCCATTCTGCCTTACTTCATCACGCTCGGCACGGACCTGGCGCAGCACCAGGGCAACGGGCAGCAGGCGATGAGCTTCGCCATCCTCAGAATAATCCGCCTGGTGCGCGTCTTCCGCATCTTCAAGCTGTCGCGCCACTCGAAGGGGCTGCAGATCCTGGGCCACACGCTGCGCGCCAGCATGCGCGAGCTGGCGCTGCTCATCTTCTTCCTGGTCATCGGCGTCATCCTCTTCTCCAGCGCGGTGTACTTCGCCGAGGCGGACGAGCCCAGCTCGCAGTTCACGAGCATCCCCGACGCCTTCTGGTGGGCCGTGGTCACCATGACGACGGTGGGATACGGCGACATGAAGCCCATCACCGTCGGCGGCAAGATCGTGGGCTCGCTGTGCGCGATCGCCGGCGTGCTGACCATCGCGCTGCCGGTGCCGGTCATCGTGTCCAACTTCAACTACTTCTACCACCGGGAGACGGACAACGAGGACCAGCCGCCGGCGGTGGAGAGCATGCCCCCGGGCTGCCCGTACTTCCCGGACTTTCTGCGGAGGTTCAGGGGCTCGCCCTCCGCGTCCTCGCTGGGCGACAAGGCGGAGTACATGGAGATGGAGGAGGGGGTCACGGAGTCGCTGTGTGGCCTGGACAAGAGTCCCAGTAAAGGGAACGGCACAGACATCAGCAGGAAAAACAGTACGAACTCCAAATCCATTCAGACTGACGTGTGATTACAAGAAGAGTTTCGGGTTTTTTTTTTAATATTCTTTGGGAAGAAAAAAAAAATTCCCTGTGAGGATAATTCTTTATGCCCATGAGCAGGTGGTCCCCCTCCTCTGACACACGTTTTACGCACGCCAGGCGCGCACAGACACACACACACACACACACACACACACACACACACACACACACCAACCCCAATTGGCACTTTTCATTCTCTCCATCCCAGAACAATAGAGTTGCTCCCAACAATCCTCTCTGCACACAGACACACCGACCATTAGGGAAAGAATTTGGACCCAATGAATTCATCATAAACCTCTGTGGGCTCACGAATCTGACATAAACCAAAAGGAAATTCTAGAGAAGACGACCTATGCATTCGCACTTTATGGGTTTCATCTGTCAACAACACAGTGGATATAGGGATGGGCGTTATATATTTTTTTGCCGTTATGCAATAAAGTGGAAATTTGTTTGCACTAATGTAGAATTTGCGCTGGGCTTCGGCCTCCGTTTTACTTCAGAGACAAAAAAAAACTGTAGGCCACGCAAATGGCAATAATCTATAGTCATCCTCCAAGACACCACTTGAGCCGACGAATGTTTGAGGGCAGCTTCCACAAAGAGAGCGAACGGAGGACATTGACATCCCCCTCCCATATGCTGCCACTTCAAAAAAATAGGACTCCAATAAAGGAAAGGTCTAATTTAGATTTAGAACAAAACAACTTTTCGTTACTGCTCCAACAATTAATATGAACAAAACCGATAACGAAATTGATAAGACACAGCGTATAGCAGTCATCGGAAAAAAAACCAGGGCTAGAATTACTACACAAATATGCTTTTTCCACACAACAGGCCTCAAAGGCCTTGTGTTGTTGACCCACCGTGAGAGCCAAGCACATGAATCATCAGAGTTTTAAAACGTGGCTGGAGAAAAATGACTTGCCCCCGCCAGGTTTTCTTCTCTGCGGACAGCCTCGGAGCCCGTGGCGACGAAGTTTCCCCAGTTTCGTTCGAAAAACCCACCTCAAAAGTGACAATATCCCTTTACACGGAACGCAGACGGAAAGCTATAGCAAAAATGACTCCAATGCTGCGGGGAAAAGCTCCTCGGACGAGGGAGTTGGCGAGCAACTTCCTCTCCCGTCCGCTGGACGTAGTGCACAAAATGTTTTTATTTTTGGGTTTTTTTTTTGGTTCTCAAGAGGACTATGCCCTCCGAGCTCAGAGGATCTTCAGGATGTGGACGTCTTCCAAGGTACGTAGCCTGCAGTTTGTGTGTGACAGTGGAAATATCCAAAAGAGACAACACCCATAGACACCCATAGTTGCATGTCAAAATGGACGAAGTCCCCAGATCCTGATTTGATCTATAACATCCCTAAACGTTTTTTCCCTGTGGAGTTTATGGTCCAATCTCTATCGTTTTAAAGTCTTCTTCGGTACAGCATGATGTTCACTTTGTAAGTTATGGTCCCATTTGGAGTAAAATAGACGATGCGATAAGGCACCGTATGCATTGGGGGTGTGGGTGTTGTGTGATTGACAGCTAGTACTGTCCAATAGGTGCATGCAACGGTTGCAGGTGTAGGTGGATGAGCTCTCGGTCAAGCTTAATAGAGGTAATGATCTCGTCTACGCTGACATGAGGTCGGCCGGCCGGCCGAGAACTTATGCCAAAGGTTTTTGGGAAGATTTAGCACAGAGGATTCTGTGGCTCATGAACGATAAAGAGTGTCCGGAGCGTTTACAGATGCAGCTCGAGATGATCAGGTGTCTTATATAAGTCTGAGCAACATGTCGAGGTTTTCTTCCTGCTCCGCTTGGACAGTTGTTCAACGTGTTCGCATGGAAACATGAGTGATTACAGTTGAGAGTTTTCCTTAAGTTTGTCTCGTGCTGTCCGTTCACCTTATTGACTCTGTTGTACGAGCGGGGAGATTGTGGACAATCTCAGTCCAATGCGCAACCTACACAGGGGGCCTCCAAGTTGCAAAGAAGTACACCACAAAGACATTTTTATAGTCCGGCAGTTGAACTCTTGAAATTGGCAACATTTGCATATTCATAGGCCGAGGAATTTTTTTCAGAATGATCCTTTTTTTCATTAATAATTAAAAATCCTCATAGATTTAGATAGATTAGACACATTTTTTTTATTTGTCTTAAAATTGTTTGGCGGGGTATTTAAGAAGTGTAACATACAATTCCACAAAGGATCACCTTATTATTATATAAATAAACAAATAAAATACAGTAAGAAATAAGAAGATTTTGTCAATTGTGTCAGCATCTGTATATAGAATGAAAGAAATAGCTCTTGACTGCAGGGGTCATGACCTTTAGGTCCTAGAACCTGAGTCATATTCTGGGGAAAAGTTGAGGAAACATTACAATTGTTGCTCTCAGAAAAAGTAACAAAGCCGAATTGTGACCTCACAGGGCTCTGCAGTGTTTTGAGTAGCAAACTGCATTTTGAAACCCAAGGTTTAAACTGATATTTTCTTACGTTTATCACAATCCATGGGCATTTGCGTTCATCCAGTAGATGCGTACACACACCCGTGTCAGTCGCTTCTTCAGGGGAGCTCATAATCACTGCATCAGCAAAGAATCACTGTGTGTTTGTCTCCTCAGAGGAACTATTCATACAAGATATTTTCAACACCTGCACCCACACACACGCACACGCACGCACACACACACACACACACACCATCCTGGCACACAGCCCAAACTCCTCTCGACACCTCACACTTGGCACTTACATAATATGGCTTATGGCAAGAGGCGCAATCCAAAACATTTTTTAAAGCAAAGTGCGTGGGTCAGGCATATTCTTAGGCCCCGTGGCCGCTGAGCCGACTGTGAAAACAGCCCGTCTCATCCCGAGCCACGGCACAGCGCCGGATGGTTTCCCGACTGTTTATAGCGACCTGTTGTCACGTGCGCGGCGAGTCTTTGTTGTGCAGATTTAGCCCCTACGGCCCGGGACATGTGACGAAGTGAGAGTTATTTATGGTTATTTCTCGAAAGGTTGCCCGTCGAAGGACATGGAGGAGAAGTGTGTGGAAGGCTACAACGTGTTGAACCACCGGTCCGTTTCCCATTGGCATAACAACCTTAAAATTGTTGGAACCATGCAGTTGCGATGCGTGTGATTCCCAAAACCACACTTGGAACAGCCTAACCCCAACCCTAACTAACATCGTACGAACCATCGCACACACAATGTGACACTGGTGTTTCCCAAAAACCATTATTCCAACAAACCTTTATAAACCGCGTTGATACGTTTTGTAGTGAGCTGCAGTCAGAAGCTTAGTTCCTGGTGAATGAAGACGCAGTCGACGCAGGACGGTACTCAACACGTGAGTTAGATGACAATACTCAAGGGTCTCGTTGTACGAACGTACATGACCAAGTCGAGTGCATTGAAAATCTAGTTGAAAGAGTCATTTAGGTGCATTTTAGTTTATATTTTACAGCTTACGTCACACGCCAACAATACATGCAGCCAGTAGGGGGACCCGAGGGTAGCCGAGAGCAATTCTGACATTGTGTCGGTTTTTAAGGCGACGTATGGTTTACACGTTAGCGCCGTGCGTACTTCCGTCTTCACACCAGGTCACGTAACATCGGGAGGAAACAGATTTCAAATGAGTCGGGTCGGTGAACAAGGAGGTTGTTTTGCAAATGAATTGTGAGTCACTCATCCGTTGAAAGACACCAAACATTCGCCGGTTGTGACTTGTCCAGTGTGAGCGGTTCGCTGATCGTCTTTATTCGATACCTTTGTAGCATGAAGATGATTTCTGACGTGTTCAGCGCGTTGGGCAGATAAAAGAGTTTGAAGATATTGCACTTCCGGGTTATGGGATCTATCGATGTGCTTGTGCCTTACATGGACTAAATGCTTTGTTGACTAATGCAATATTAAACTGCGGTGATATTTCTTGCAGAATGAACCCTGGCGTTTAGAGATTTGTTTCTATTAAGAATCAAAGCCTGATTAAGAGTCAGGCAATGGGAGTAAATCCACAGGCCCCAGATTTTTCTGTGTTGTACTTTAATTAATTACACACTGGGTTTGTAATATGCGACTCTAAAGCTCAAATGAAAAGTGAAAATGTTTCGAGAAATGATTTATAACATTCATAGAAGAGGCCAATGAGAGGCATACATAATACCCCCAAATATCAAAACATTATAAATGTAATCAATTACATTGGGTTTAGTTTTACAGACTGTCCATGTACCTGTGTGCGCCATGCAGACTTTTATATACGCAGCTATAATATTCATAAACTGTAAGCTAAAATCTCAGCTAAATATAACTGACTACTATTCAGATTTAGGCTGTTGGCCTCTGCTTTTACTGACGTTTTTCTGAATCAAGCTTCCCACACCCAACACTCCGATACCTACAATTTATGCGACAGTAGATTCTCCCAGATTGAAACAACCTGCTCTGCATAACAGAAGCCAAACTGTGCCGACAGCCACAGGTCAATGTCCCGGCTGACCATGCTGACAAATGGCTCATTTAGCTGCTCCGAAAAAATGACTCCGAGCTGCGGCCAAGACATCCGTCAATCTCGTAGGGGTCACGGGAGGCCGGGGCCCGTCGCCGGGCCGGGGGAACGCAGGTTGCCAGTTGCTCACAGAGCAAACACACGGACAGACAAACACATTTATACTCATTTTCAATCGGGATGGAAATTTCCAGTTCACCCGAACTGCAGGTTTCCGGGGCTGTGGGCGTAGACTGGACGACCCAGAGGTAACGCCCACAAAGACAAGGAGACAAGGACAACCTGGCGCTGCGTAATCACGGCCATGACGTATCACTAACTACTGTCCAATCTTCAAGGTCTCGTCACGTAGAGAGGGAGATTTCGAAGACGCACGGCACTGTGGCGCAGTGGTTGGCACGGTCGCCTCACAGCAGGAAAGGTTCGGGGTTTGAATGCGACGGCCATGTGTGGGGTTCGCATGTTCTCCGCGTGTCCGTGTTGGTTGCCTCTGGGCACTCTGGGTTAATTCGAGGTTGTTTATGGTAATACACGAGCTGTGTTGGAACACTTGTTTCAGTCATTTTTAAAGGCCTGTACACCCACAGAAGTGTTTACAGTCATTTTGGCTGATTAGAAGGTGCGGAGGTCGGTGAAGCTAAGCTCAGGGATTAACGGACGACACAGGTACACAGGGGCCGTGCAATGATGACACCAGTTGTGTCGGCTTTTGCGTGTTAAGCATTGTGTGTGTACGCTCGGCGTCTAACAGACGCGTTGAAAGCATTGTCATCCTCATACAAGTGTCAAGTTCGCTGGCTCGCAGCCTTCTCCTCTCCTGCATTTTGCTGGCGTATTGCTACTTCTCTTGCCACATCCCCAGCCCCATGCCGTGCAGTGGACTAGTGTGAAACCATTGGCGTGACTGTGGATTATGTCACTGGCATGCTTGTGTGTGTGTGTGTGTGTGTGTGTGTGTGTGTGTGTGTCTGTCTGATGCAAGCAAAACAAGCACCCAGACATGAAGACATTGCTCCATAGTGGTCAAAACTGTTGAATGAATCTGCAAACGGAGAGTGGTGAATCTCTTAAAGGGGTTGTATGTCTGTTTGTAGTTTTGCTACCATACATTAATAGGCTTCCTATTGAAGTCTTAGCCCTAGTATATAAAATGGAAGCCAATGTGGAAGTGCCTGAAGCCTGTATTCTCTAGAACCACCAGCAGAGGGCGACTCTTCTAATAATAAGTCAGTTTCTAGTATATGAGAAAATGAGTCCAATTCGCCACATGATGTACAACGTCAGTAAACATGTTAATTTTTCAATCTCTAGTTCAAAGTCCTCTTGTTCTCTTGATAAATGATGTTCCAATTTAGAGTAAAATACTCGATAAAGCACCGTATGAATTGGAGCGTGGATGCAGCGTGATTGACAGCTGGTACTGTCCAATCGGTGCAGATCGGCTTCAAAATGGCAGTTCACAAACCAATGGGTGACGTCGTGGTGGGTTGCCCCTCGATTTCTACGTATGTTAGCGCTAACAGTCGTTTGCCTACCAATCCAGCAGAAACGTTGCCAGTTCAACGGCAAACATCCTTCCTTTACTCACCAGTTGCTGTCGGAAAACAACGCCACCAGCCACTCCCGGCAGAAAAAAAACATATTTGAAGGCAGAAAAATGTAATGTAGGAACCTTTAATTGTACCATTAAGGTGTAAAATGCGCCACTCTATCAGGAGAGAGGTAGATGTCTATTAAACTGTGTATACAAGTCTAGACACAGTCATGAGTACAGGTCTAATCAGCCAGAATATGGGAAATCGAACAAGAACCTTAGGACATTCAACCAATGCTTCAACTACTTTCTATTGCCTGCAAATATATATATATATAAAAAGAAAATGCTTGAATTTGAATCTGTTTTTCTTGCTCCAACATTTTTTTCCACTGACCCAGCAGGTCAGTCATTTTTTTTTCGCTCCATTTTGTGGAAAAAACATTTATCAAACAAAATCAAAATCAATAAGCTGCAGCAAAAACACACCTGCTTGTTTGAGGGGGGGGAGGGGGGTAATCTTAAATGCATTGTATAAATAATGAATTCTCAGATGAGCAATCATGCTTCAGTGATAAAATCTTTTCCTTGGAAGTGACCAAAAGAAACGAAAACGTAAGAAATTTCATGCGGCTGGGATATGTCTCTATCAAGACTGTCCGTCATACAGAACACATGAATCAGACCTGATGGAGGGCCGCCAGCGAGCCGCGTTGCCAGCATAAACAATACGACAATTCAAAGCTGTTGTCATCACACGAGGAAAATTTACGATTGGCTCTGGTCCCCAACCCGACGTGAGCTACCTTCCTGTAGAATCCTTGACGGTAGCTCAAACAGGAGGGGGGGGGGGGGGGTCGATTCGTCAATCTCCAATCGGGGCCGGCGGCCGGCTGATTATTGCCGAGCCGCTGTCCAAACGTATTGGCCCGGGAGAAGGAGTGAGCCGAGAGCAGTGAGTGGCGAGATGAAGATAACAGACTTTTTAACGAGGTGAGTTAAAAACGACTCTGCGGCCAAACCCCTCCCTCGAACAAAGACTGTCCAATCACGTCTTAGCAGCCCTAACGAGGTACGACAGGGCCCGTCCAGCGTCGGATTCCGGTTGAGGTTCGGATAATGGTGCCTTTGGCCTTTCCAAAGAAAAAGAGGAAGAAGAAAATTGTTAGGAATGGATAACAAATTATATTTTTATACAGTATGTTCTTACATAAGCTGCAATCATCAGAACGAAAGTTTAACAAGCTACTACCTGCAATGGTAACTGAAGTGGAATAACTGATGGAGTGGACGCTGAATCAGGGAGACGGACGGACACCGTAGAGCAGAAGTATTTATTATAAGAGCTCAATATTGAGGAGACTTCCGCTTCGCGACACAGTTCACAGTGTTCGGCGTCCCAAGACAGTCTTGCCCGTCCCCGGTCTCTGTAGTGTATTTAGTTTCGAGTAATCTCGTCACCCCCCCCGCGACTATGACACCTCTAGTGAGACTTCATCTGCTCAATGGTTGTTTCGTCATTGCCATAGATGAGATGACCTTGCTTGGTGCCTGAGAAGACTCGTCTTAAGAGTTTCTCAGGGAGGTTAGACGGAAATTCCTCAACAGTAACCATAGGTTAATACATGTGGCTACCTCGTTAGCTCCCGCTGCTAATGCATCTGCAATATTGGTATGGGGAAGCTGCTCCTACTAATGCACGTATGACTGTGAGCTGGTGATCTGTTAGCCTTGGCTGCAGTCTTTTAGTAGAATATCATGTATCTAGCTTTCATGTACTTCAGAGAATTTTCAATCACAGAACGACTCATTTGTCGAATTGGCTTTGTTTTTTTTTTAGAAAATATGAAGGACTTCTTTGTTCAATCTGCAACTACTGTCGTAAAAAAAACTGCGCGACGAAGAGCTCATCAACGTGTCCGTGCACTGATCGGTCCACGTCAACGCCTCAACCGCTCCAGGCCACCGTGTACTTGACGGAGACTGTTGGTCACCTCCGATTTTTCCATGTAAACACGGTGTTTGCGGCCCCGTCTGACGGGAGCAGTTGATAAAACACACTTGGGATTACAGCCGACACTGTAGGTTTAAAGCAGCTGGTGGTTTTCCATGTAGCCGTTGCATAATGTCCCTCAATTGATGGACAGAAACCCGACTCCGCTTCCCCGCCTCTTTCCCATTGGCTGCATTGATCTGACAGTATCCCAGGCTTTATGATGTCACTTCATCCTAGGCGTGTAGATTGTATTGCTAATTACTCATATGCCTCCGTGTTGGGTTTCTCCACCCAACAGACAAATCGGCTGCTTTGTAACATGTTTAAAATCACAACAGAATAGTAGGGCCACTGTAAGGGGAAAACAAACAATCTTGAGAATAAAGTTGTAATATTACCATGGAGAAACATTCAGGAGGAAAAAAAAAAGTCAGAATATTACTCGAATGAAGTCGTAATTTAAAGTTGTAATATTACAAGAAAGGAAAAAGTTGTGATTAAGTTGTAATTTATCAAAAATAAAGCTGCAATTTTACAATAAAAAGTCCTAATATTCAGATTTTTAGGCTGCATGTCATGGGGGGGCGGGGGATATCAGAAGATCAGGGTTACGCTTCAGTATATGTTTCATGAATGAGGATACACTTTATGGTTTGGCACATCAGCAGTATCAGGACTTTGAAAAAAAAAAAAGTGTCTATTCCAAAGAATAAACCACACGGACCTGGAGGACAATTTTTTTCTTTTCCTCAAAATATTACGACTTTATTCTCGAAAATCCCTTTCTTTTTTCTTTTTTTTTTCAATATGGCCCGAATACTCTGCTGATTTGGTTTTCATAGATTCCAGTACAAAGGGAGATGACAAATAGAATATAGATTACAGAAATCAGTATTTTCAATGTGGCCAGGTCTCCCATTCTGTGAGTTCACCTGCGGGAACGTTTGGTCGAAATGATGACGAAGGTTGCTGTCACACGCAGACAATCTGGGGCAACAGAGGATTTGAGATTTGTCACGGCATTAGGAAAGGTAAGCATTTCAAAGATTTGTCATCTCGCGTTGAGGCTTGCTCCCCCCCCCCCCCCCCCCCCCCCCCCCCCCTATTTTTTCAGCATGGATTCCTGAAACTCCACAGCGCTGCAGCTTTTTACGACCGGGTTTGAGATTTGATTAAACGGAACAGCTGCTCAGCCATCAGAAAAATTAAAAAATTCAAGTTTTGTCTGCCGCTCTCCGTGAAGATGAGCGGGCGAGTGGAGGACGGGGCGCCCTGCTGGTCCTGCAAACTTCTGAGTGAGGGGCTGCAGATGCTGATTGTGAGCTGTGGGAATCGCGAAACAAAACACACACACACACACACACGCACGCACACACACACGAAGTAAGAGCATAACCGCAAATAATAATTGGAGGGTGAAGTCAGTAGGCATGCAGGGGTCATGTATGATTAAATGCAATATCAGCGTTTAGCGCTCCGGACAAATTGGAATGAATTTTATAATGTAATTAATGAAGATTATCCCAATGGTCCCTAGGACACGGATGGTAGAGATTAAATCACGGGAAGATTTTCCTTCTCTTGGCATTCCGAGAATGAAGTCGAGAATAAAGTCGGCTCCTCTGGTCCATCGAACCCAGTCAGGGGTGCGTCTCGGCAGCTGTGCGAGCGGCCAGCGTTTCATCCCTCGGAGCGCGTGTGGACGCGGTAACAGAGAATCCCCTTGTTAGTAAAACGCGTTGAACCTAGATCACGGCCCCTCAACTCTCACAACTTATAATGCGCAACAGGTGACGAGCAGGTTGGGTTGGCCCGCAGCTGCCGAGCGGCTGCCGTTGGGCCCGGTGTTCCGCAGGGGCGCCCGAATGCCTCTCCATGGAAGTCAGAGTTTTTCGGGAGCACGGAAAAACAGGACGAAAAAATGGGGGGGGGGGGGGGGGGGGGGGGGAAACTCATTCCAAAACACGAGAGCTACTTTGGCCTGGACACAACTGCTGATCTGGCAGAACGATCTGGCGACGAGCTGGTCAACCAGCCAGGAGCCCGGGGAAGGAGACTCCGCCCACTGCCGCACCTGTTGCCAAACACACACACACACACACACACACAGTCACACACACACACACACACGCGCGCACACACACACACACACACACACACTCTCAGCATGATTAGATGTGGAGTCGCAGCGTGAGCTCTGACAACTTTCACCACTTCATCCACACAAAGAAACGTTCACTACTAACGTCAGTGGTTCGATACATTCTCCTTTGACTTTAATCTAGACATCTTGACATTTCTTCTTTATCCTCAATATGGAGAAGAAGGGAAAAAAAAATCTCGTCTGATTCCTAAAACTTTTTTTAACGTTCATTTTTTTCTTGAAATGCAAGAAGAAGATTTCCTTGGTTGGCCTTCGTACTTGACCATATAAAGATGTTGCTGCTTTTTGTTCAAATGTGTAAAATACGAGCTGCATACCGCTGGTTGATCAGATACGAGAGAAAGAAAACGAACCCCCCCCACAAAAAAAAATAAAGCAAAGTTTAATTTAGTTGTAGGCGCTCCGCCTGTCTCAACAAATGAAATCCCCGTCTCCGGGTCCACGGCACTGAACGTGCACATGGCTGCACAAGGCCTCGCGGCGCGGCTCATCGGGTTCGTTTTAACGTGCGGTGCATGTATCACTCGTACTCGGGAAATGCTCTCAGCATGTCGGTTGTAATCGCTGAAAGCAGTACCGACATGGAAGGCAACCAATGGAGTTCAAGTTCAAACTGCGCATACACAATCTTGAGTGATGTTTATACAAGGAGCCCATTAGAGTCATATCAGCAGGTCAGATCAATGGTGCAATTAGTTTTTTGGTGAACTTATACCGCTGAAGATTTTCTTATTTTTGGCCTTTGCGTGTGTAAATACATCATATTGTTTTTGTTTGCCTGTCATAATAATGACTCACTTGATTTTGTTTTCATCGTTCCTCATTGGGCCGGTGGAAGCCGGAGCTGCAGTCGAACGCGGCCTGCGTGCCACTAAAACGGTCATGTCTGAAAGAAAAGAAACAACAATACCTCCAGCTAGCGATGGTTAACATTAGACGAATTGTCCTTGTCCACCGAGGACTCGTTGTAGGACAAACGGAACCTCGGTGCGTCACACCAGCGCGCCGTGTCATTGTCTGGGTATGACACGACACTTGTGCCCTTACTAATTATATTTTTAAACTCTAGTCTCTCGGTGACATTTCAAAGTAGAAGAGACACACACACACACACACACAAATTGCAATGCACAAACTGATCTCGTAGGTTTTTGTGCACACGTTCCTCGGTGGTGTCGCCCACGCGGCGGGAGCGAGCCGCACAGAGCCTCTGACTAACGATGAGTCAAATTATGTACATTATTCATGTGGACCGAGCTATATTGGGGCGGCAGCATACGTCTCATGCAGCCTTAACTTTAGCAACATAATACCCGACACATCTCCTGGCGGATTTTCAAGTGGGGCGGGTTGAGGCAGCGGTGTTTACCAGCCAGGCGTGCGCACGTGCGCGCGTGCGTGCGTGTGTGCGTGCGTGTGTGTGTGTGTGCGTGCGTGCGTGCGTGCGTGCGTGTGTGTGTGTGTGTGTCTGTGTGTGTGTGTGTGTGTGTGTGTGTGTGTGTCTGTGTGTGTGTGTGTGTGTGTGCGTGTGTGTGTGTGTGTGTGTGTGTGTGTGTCTGTGTGTGTGTGTGTGTGTGTGCGTGTGTGTGTGTGTGTGTGTGTGTGTGTGTGTGTGTGTGCGGGGACAGCTTTTGTCAACATGATGGCATCACCAGTCATCCTGAAACTTTACAGTCGTGGGGCTGAGTTCAAAATGAAAGCAGAGTTCGAAGATGGCTGTGGATTATTCAGTACCCAATACTAGTAGTAGTAGTAGTAGTAGTAGTAACAATAAGTACCCGTGTAATTATGTATCTCCGGTTAAGGCCTAAGTAGAGTGCTGCACACTTCCACTCCGGACAATGTCCACAAAATTGCACTCAGACATTCTGCGGAGTTTGCCTTTCACACGTGGCGAACGCAGCAGGAGATTGTCCGAGTGGGACGCGTTCGCGCCAACAGGAACATTCGGTGGCGTCTGTGTAGAGCGTGACGGCGATTCGTCTGCGGAAAGTCCGAGTTTTCGCCCGCAGTCCTCGACGCGCCCACTCGCTTTTATCCAGAGTTGTTCCTGCTCTGTCGTCACATTGGCTCACTTGGACGCGGCGGGACGGTGTCCGGAGCAACAGTTCAAGGATACAAGTTCAAGGATACATCTGGACTTGGCACTGAACTGTGCATTGATCCTACTTAGTCTGCTGCAACTGACTAATGTTTTCTCCGTCATGCTTGTGTCTGCACAAGGTTGTTCCTCTCTGTGAACGCTCCCGCAGACGATGCTGATTCATCAGCTGTCGGATTGAAAGAAACAAACGCACAAACACGTTGTTCTCGCCGTCCACCACGTTTTTGGGTTATTTTTTAATCGTATGCACCGATCGTGCAAATTTGCGACTAATCGAGGCGGCGCGTCGCTGCTCGTCAGGCTCGTTTCACGTGCAGTGCATGAATCCTTCTTATTTGCACGTCGGATTTTCTTCACGGCCCCTCCCCCGGAGTGTCGAGGCCCTCTGAGGCATCGGCCCCGGATTCGGACCATAATGAATTACAGTTTATCTACTCTGCGTATTTTGTCACTTGGAAATATTGTGTCCTCCGCAACAGTTGCATATACAGTATTAAAGTGCGTTCATATACAGGCTTCCTATTTATTCTTATCTTATTTCATTTATTTTCTTAGTTGGAGAAACTGTAACGAAACCCAGTCTCACCTGGGGATCAATAAAGAATTTTCAGATTCAGATTCTGATCGGTGGAAAGTATTGCAAAGCGCCACACCGAAGGTAAAAGAGCAGAGATTTGTGTTTGTGGTGAGATGGAAATCTCAGCACATCGATTTATCATCACCTACGACGTTACCCTGCACAGTGTATAGGATACTGGTAATGATCCGTCATCTGCTCGGATCATGGCTTGGCTTTTCTTACCATCTCCCCCCCCCCCACCCCCCCTCGCTCTGTCAGATATCAGCCGCTTGACAAAATGTTTCCGTGATTACATCGTGCACGGTTTGATAACGCCGCCAGTGAAGCGGTAGATCTCCATTATCCCGCCGACTATTACAGGGACATGCTATGTTTTATATTCCTCACTCGCGGTGCTCTTTTTTTGGGGGGAACAGAGACAACTGGGGTTTGAATCCAGATCGAGAAGCATTCTCCTCCCCACTAGTTCCAGACGGCCGGTGATGTTAATTGGCGATAAGTAATATCCAGTTATGTAAGTGCCACGTGTGAGTCGTCTCCTCCCGGATCGATCACCGTTATGTAAACTTGAGCCCGGCTCAAGAACAATAAAGCTTTAGTTCTTGGGGCTGTCGTCCTGCCCGGGCTGCGTTGGTACGTGCTGGAAAATGGCGGCCATGGCCAGACCGCTGCAGACCTCGTCTCCCGCTCGTTGCTCGCCGCTTCTCCTGCTCTGCGGAGTGACTCGCTGCTTTTTATATATGGACTGACTGATGCTCGCTCTAAAGGGCCCCGCGGTGCATCTCACTGTGTGTGTGTGTGTGTGTGTGTGTGTGTGTCCGCCACCAATCAGCAAGCTCGCATGACGATGAGTCAGTGCCACGGTCTGCAAGG
The DNA here is from genome assembly GCF_022379125.1 of Scophthalmus maximus. Lineage (NCBI taxonomy): Eukaryota > Metazoa > Chordata > Actinopteri > Pleuronectiformes > Scophthalmidae > Scophthalmus > Scophthalmus maximus. The sequence continues at coordinate 4,425,056 of NC_061518.1, forward strand.
AGCGAGATCCCCCCCCCCCCCCCACACACACACACACACTTCATCTCGATCCACGCAAACGCTTTGATTTGTAATTGTGCATGGGAGTCAGGGTGTGCCATAGTGCCGCGGTGCCAATTCAAGCGCGTTTAAGGACACTGGGATGAGAGTCGCAGCGAGAGGAGGAGGAGGAGGAGGAGGAGGAGGTTGGAGGTGAGACCGACGAGGGCAGATTGCCACAAACAATAACGTTCACTGTGTGCCTGTTTTATACTGAGAGAGAGTGTGTGTGTGTGTGTGTGTGTGTGTGTGTTTGGCCAAGAATGAAAAAAACAACCAGTGGGAATGTTAAAGCTGTCCGACCGTCAGACTGAGTGTAAATACATTGGATGCGGTCACGTTATCTTCGTCCGTGCGAGTTCGGCGAACGTTCGGCCCGTCGTCTTTCGGACGCGGCTGTCGGTGACGTCGGGGGGATCTCGATGCCGAATTGGCTACCGCGACTTCACCTCAGGTGAATCGTTCGCTCGAGTTCAGGTAGTTCAGCTCGAGCGATCGAGCGCGATTGTTGTTTTGGCGTTCAGGGGGCGGAGAGGCGCCAGTCTCGGGGCCCTAGACGTGAGCAGTCTCGGTATGTGGTCATTTACGATACTGTGTGCGTTCTAATAGTAACTATCTAGCTAACTGCTGCTGTATTCAGGTAGTAAAAGCAGTATTCTAGTATTTTGAAGCAACCGACTGCGGAGTAGGGTACGCACATGGATAGTGTACACGAAGGGGTCATGACCTTTTGCGGTGGTCCCCTCTGCAACAGTGGGACTCAGACGTACGCTACTTCCACTTCTCCTCCAAACTCCGTTAAATGACATCGCTGATCACCGCCTCCGTGAGGTGACATATGAACTACGCATAAGTAACTCATACAACCCCACTTCAAAATCACTGAACTATCCCTTTAATATGGTAATTGTTTGCTGGTTGGCTAAGGTTAAAGCAGCTGCATAATAGAAATATGATGTGGGCGTTGCACGTTGCCTCTGTCACCACGGGGCACCGCGACAGACGAGCCCATTGGGGAAGAGGAGCGTTTCAAAACAAGCAGCAGCTGGCCAGCGGGTGAATCACTGCAAACTAAAATATCCACCAACCAATTCTTACACACACGCACCCTGCGGCATCTTTGTAAAATTAAAAAAATCATCCATATCGGTTTTCATCTCTCCCACAAATTGTTTATTTCTGCTGATACGTTTCGCCTTGCCCTGAATTGGGTGGTAAGTGCTGCCTCCAGGAAAACAGCCACGCACTGAACGCCACTGTCCGACACGTCGCTTGCTTCGCCTGCCAGTTTCAGTTTGATCCGGACCGAGACCACCTCCTTTTTGGTCGGGCTAAAATTTGGGACCCTTGGTTCCGGAGCCGTGGTCAGCGGCAACTTTCACACCTGTTGTTTTAGGTTCGGGCGAAACCTTATAGAATGAAAGTTCGGACAAAACCAGGTCGGTGAAAACGCGTCCTTTAATGCCTTTTCACGGGCTCCGGGTTGTGTTTTGTTTCTGCTACTGTCGCGATACAACATACATACAAATTGTAGAGTTGAGTTTCGTCAAAGTACACATGTAGCATCAAACCAAGAATCACAGAAAGTCGAATAAAAAACACTTCCTGATTTCATAACGTATCATCTTATGCTATCTTTAGAGAATAAAGCATATTGTTTCATTTCCACTTGATACGGGCATAATACATTTGTGTGCCCTGCACTTTCGCGGCCGTAAAAATGTCCATACTACATTTCGACGCCTGCACCTGCCAAAAGTAAGGGAACGGCCGTGGTGCAAGCACTGTGTAAGTCCTGCTCCAGGTCAATATTGACCTGTTCTGCATTAAACCAATGCCATAACCTTTCCACAACCAGAGCCAAGTGCGGCGAGCCCCTATGCATCACTGCGAAAAATGAAATTTAGAGGAAAAGATGATCTGCTTTCTTGTCAAGGGTTAGATGAGAAGATTGACACCTCACTCATGTCTGTGTGATGAGTGACTTCAATCAATATTGCTGTTTGATATAACCTATATACATGCTAATGATTTTACACACTGGATTTTTTTAAATGTCCCGCTTGGTAAAACTTGATAATAATAATAATAATATCTTGGGATCAGCCTCACAGTCAGGTGCAGTAGTCAGAGCCCACAAGTGCCCTGGAGTGGACATAAACGGAGGACTTCCTGTTGGACGTGAAACTTGATACTGCGCCGATATCTGGGCGAAGCGTTAAGGACAGAACAACGGTGGCGCCCGCGTCCGATCCGAGCCGCGCCTGGCCTCGTCTCCTCGCGCCGGTGGAAGTGTCACTTCAGCGGCCACGTTTCGCTCAAACCACCTCTCCTCCCGTCCTCGGCAAATATCTGTTGAATGTAAACCCGAGACCTCGGCGGGTCACGGCGGCCTCCCTCCCTCGCTCGCTGTTCCCTTCTTGGAACACACACACACACACACACACACACACACACACACCCTGACAACACGGCACAGCGCACTCCCAGCACGCTTCCCCCGCTCTCTCTTCTTCCCCTCCTGATTCTCGTCCGCCGCAGTCGGTCGGCTTTAATTCGTTCACGCCGCTTTACCTCTCGTTTAGATCATTTGTTGCATCAGGCCTCTCTGGCCCTCGACTCTCTCTCTCCCTCTCTGGCCCTCGACTCTCTCTCTCTCTCTCTCTGTCTGCAGACGCCGTCCACTTTGGCTCCAATTAGCGCGAGCTCGTCGGCTTCTTTGGGAGGTGACGAGTGGGGCTATTTTTACTTCCTGTGCCGAGGTATGGAAATGAATAACTGTGAATCGTTGCCCCGGCGTCTGCGCGTTTCAGGAGATCGGCGAATGTGCACATCTTTCAACTGTTCCGATGAAGCCGTGGAACCGGGGGGGGGGGATTTTGCAGGGGGATGAAGTCATGGATAACTGAACTTTTCATTGTGTTTATTCAGTTTTTTTCTCTCTCATGGATCCGATATCAGTTAATGATATGTCTGGATGCCAATACAAAACAGCTTGAACTGTTTTTCTATGAAGCTTTGTTTTTAAAATATATATATATATATATATATATATATATATATATATATATATATATATATATATATATATATATATTTAGGAGTTGCTTTTTGTAAATGCTTTGACATGTTACAATAATAAAATAATACTCCCAGTGGACAACCAGTTTTGGCCTCCGAGGGTGAAAAAAAAAGAAAAAGGCCTCCATGTTCAAGGGACCTGGCAGTTTCATTTTCCTTGGGCCAGGTCCACGCAGCTATTTTGGAACGCCTTCGCTGACGTCTGTTGGAATTATGCAGAGAAAAACCACAGCGTCCTCTTTTAGGATTTTTTGTTTCTACTTCTCAGGCCACTAACAGTAAATCCTTTCTGCCTGCAGCCAACTCCGGGTTTTTCATACAGTCACGGTCCTCTGCCTCTTCGTCAGACGTCCGGCTCCGCAGTTGGCACATTTAAATGGCTGCCACAGCGCTGATGGAAAATTCCATTTAATTCTTTTTTTTTTTTTGCTGTTAACAAACGGCTGATTTGTTGATTTTTCCCCGCAGCCACATTATCTCCTTGTGTGGGCCGGAGATCTTCTGCACGAGCTATCTGCTGAGCAGAAAGAGCAGAAAAGCGTCTGCAAAGCGCTTCCGTCAAACATTCACAGAGAACAAGTTTGAAGCGAATACGTTTGAATGTTACTGCCTCAATTTTGGTATTATTCCGTTATTTCCGCCAGCCCGTGTTTTATTACATACTTAGGATACTGCTGGCTTTTATAGCCTTTAACTGCATCAAGTTGGCACTGGAGCATCTTTTAACTGTGACGGAGACAGTTGAGTAAATCTGTCAGCAGTGCAGATAACATCCCGTCTCCTCACTCGCACCAGCGTGCGTGATTAATAATCTTGAGCTCTGTTCTAGGGCTGCACGGTGGCGTAGTGGTTAGTGGCCTCGCAGCAAGAAGGTTCTGGGTTCGAGTCCCGGTTCAAGCCAACCGGGGCCTTTCTGTGTGGAGTTTGCATGTTCTCCCCGTGTGTGCGTGGGTTCTCTCCGGGTTCTCCGGCTTCCTCCCACAGTCCAGAGACATGCAGATTGGGGTCAGGTTCACTGGAGACTCTGAATTGACCGTAGGTGTGAATGTGAGAGTGAATGGTTGTCCGTCTCTGTACGTGGCCCTGTGATAGGCTGGCGACCTGTCCAGGGTGAACCCCGCCTCTCGCCCAATGTCAGCTGGGGTTGGCTCCAGCCCCCTCCGCGACCCTCAAGTGGATACAGCGGTAGACGATGGATGTATCTCTGTTTTACCTCATGAAATATTCCACCAGACTCAATTCAACAGTTGGAGCCACTCGAGTCAACCAGCAGTTTGCACCGGAGCAGCTATTTGTTGTAACTTCAGGCAAATTTTCCTGACATTTCTCCGTAGGCGCCTTTATGTGAGAATGCAAATGTTTTCTTGAATTCCTTTGTGCCAGAGTTCGAGTGATCCCAGCGCGTGACCAGGAAAATGTCTGGGCAAACTTGGCCGCGAGCGAGTGGACGCGTCGATGACTGTGACGCTGCTCACTGCCGCGGAATTATCGTCATGTTCTGCCTCCGGCACGATTCGACGCCGACGCCACAGAATGTCCCGGAAATGTTCCTGTTGGTCTTCGAACGCGTCCGACTCGTGCTGCGTTCGTCATGTGTCAAAGGCAAACTCCGGGAAAAATGCCCGGACCCGATTCCCTTTAAAGTCCAGCAGAATGTTGGAGACAAGGGAATGAATTGAAGTTTTGATCTTCAGTGAAAGTTAAAAGTAAAAATCTGTCACTTTGATTCACAATGGAAGAAGAAGAAAAAAAAGTATATTTCTTTATTATCATTTATATGTTTTATATTGATCAGGGTTGCAGACAAACACTGTTAATTACATCTGGCTTTGATTATATTAATCTCATTTTCCCTGTAATTATAGATTTCTCTGACATACCTTGTATACAGCAGCAGAAATGATTAGCAGCAGAAATCAGCAGTATCCATTTGAGTCCATTTCCTATTATTTAATTTCTGTATATATGTTAATACATCTTTAATTGATGTAAGATTAAAGTAAAATACATATATAAATTGTGAATAAATGTTTGATAAGATGAAAAGTGTTGACGAACATTTGCAAATCAATCAGTAATTAATAATCAATCTGCCCATCGGTGAACGAATGTGTGAATGCAAAAACTAAGTTATTTATGAATGAAGGAGTCAGAGTATGAAATGAAGAATAAATGAGTTAGTTCGGCGAGTGAGTAACTGATGGAATGAACGAGTAAGAGCCGGCCAACGAGAATGAAGAACGAAGGAGTAGATGGATGGATCGGTTGATGAATGGATGACAGAGTGTCCCAGAGTGTGAATGAAGGAGACGGTGAATAAACCAGGAATAACAGTGAGTATATTTTAGATTGAGTGTATATTTATCAGATTGCGTGTAAACAGGATTAAATCGAGGTTATTAATAAATACATCGATTCGCATACAGCTTCAAAGTGCCTGGCAGTTGGCGCACGCTGTACGACACGTGATGCTGTGCTCATAAATGAAATGAAATGGTGATTTCTATTGCTCCCCCGCCCCTTCTCTTTCCTCCTGGTGCTGGTGTGTGTGTGTGTGTGTGTGTGTGTGTGTCGGCGTGTGGGGAGAGAGAGAGACACACACTAACACACACACACACACTCACACACACACTGCCAGTTATCTCAGTGTTTGCCTCTGTGGCTTTCCTGTGAGCTCATTGGAGCCGTCCCTTGTGTCGTGTTGCTGAAAGAAGCGTGTTTGTGGTTGGAAATAGGTGCAGCGTTTCTCGCTGTGCCAGAAACATGAATGTTGTTATTTTTTCTTTTAAAAAAGACCCCCACCTCGGTTTGGCCTGTTGATTCTCGTTGTAAGTGCTGCGTCGGAAAGCGAGCAATCACGTACAAATGCGTACAAAATACTACATGCACGTTTATATGTCGTCGGTATAGTCATTCCCCCCCCCCAGCAGTGGCACTGGAACTAAAAGTTGTTTCTTATGGTATAGCACTAGGAAATAACACCCGCTGCGCATATAATACCTTTCTGAAATGACATAATTATTATACTAGCATCAGTGTGAAGTAGATCAGTAATCGATCAGTAATCGATCAATAATCAACTACTAAATGAATCGCCAACTATTTTGATAATGGATCAGTCGGTTCAAGTATTTTTTTTAAATGAAAAAAAAGTCAAAATTATCTGATTTCAGCTTCTAAAATGTGAATATTTTCCGGTTTCTTTGCTCCACTGTGACAGTAAACTGAATATCTTTGGAACCATTTTTATGACATTTTATGGAGCAAACAACGAATGGATTAATCGAGGAAGTATTTCTCTCAATTCATCGACATAAAGTGTCATGAAATCGTGTCAAATGTTGATATTGTCTCCCAAACCCCAGGGGGACTTTTTTTTTTCTTTTCTTTTGTCAACAAATCCAAAATGTCTTCCACGGAGGAGCAATGCTCTGCGATTTATTATTGCAAATTTCATGCACTAACCATGCATTTTGCACAATGCAATGACAATGAATGCCTCTTTTCTTTACGGCTTATTCCCGTAAAATAACGCTCATGCCATGACGTCACGCCCGAGTCAAACTCCTGTGACAGAAATAAAAACGACCTCCTGTTGCGGGACTCCCTGTTGTTCTTGTTGAGGACACTACTTTATGAGCTTCTGATGGTGATGCATCCCGCCCTGTTTCACCTGTTCTTCATCACAGTCAGGTGTAAAGGACAAATTTAAGTGTTGGATACAAGCAAACGTCCTCTTTTCAATCATGAATTGTGTCGTGCGACATCACTGCAGCTCATACAGTATATTAGAATAGCCCCAGTTGGGGGGAGAAAGAAGAAGAAACTTCTTACAAACTTTTATATATAGAAATCGCTTAATTTTCTCTATATAATTGCATATATATTTTTCCTTAACCTTATTAAGTCAGGAGGTTATATGCTCTTGTCCTGGACGTGTACACTCAAAACGGCAGAACACAAAAAAAAGAAAAGGGAGGGAATCAGATGGTGACATCAGACATGATTTTGCGTTCACACATATGAGCCGTTTGAAAGGCCTGGCCTGTAATGGGACTGTGATAATGGGGAGCTCGGAGTTTATTGGTTTCTAGTTGTTCTTACGGTTTATTAGTTGCGTCTAGGGCTGCAACTAATGATCATTTTCATAATCGATTAATACGTTGTATTTTTTCTCTCCATTAATCGATTTAGTTGTTTGGTCCATTCAATGTCATAGATGTTGAAAGATGTCCATCGTGTTCCCCACGACCTCAAGATGATGTGATGTTGTGTTCACACTCCAAAGACATTGAGTTTACTGTCACAGAGGAGCAAAGAAACCAGAAAATATTCACATGTAAGAAGCTAAAAATTATGAGAATTTTGATTTTTTTTTTTTCATAAAAACTACTTGAACCGACTAATCGATTATCAAAATAGTTGGCGATTAATTTAGTAGTCGGTTACCGATCGATTAACTGTCGCAGTTCTAGTCGCATCACCTGATTCTCAATCCACAGCCCGGCAAAATGTCCGGACTTGCAAAAGTCTTTAATAGCGGCAACTATTCTATCCTCGATTTAAATGACACGTGAGCTCCGCGGGAAAATGACGCTAGTGTAATCACAAAGTGGAGCATGTTGACGGATGACATCACATGTTGAACTTTTAACCCGGTTAAAAAAAAAAAGGATTTCCTTTAAGCGTAGCGGGCAGACGGGCCTTTCCTTATCTTCTGTTGCCCGATGCAATTACTATGATTTGAGTCAGTCGTGTACAGTGCACTTACATTCATCAAACTGACAGGCAGAAACCCCCTTTTTAAATCTGAATGTGAATACAGTGACAGGTGTGAAGTGTCGCCAGAGGTTGGGACTGTAGATTTTTTAAAATTTTTTGGTGGGTCTACTGTTATCAGCCCGGCCAGACGTGATCAATTGGCTCCATGTAGTGTTGTTCCGACGCTGCGTTACTTCCCATTCATTATGCAGAAAACCCCTCTCCCCGAGGACGGGGCGGGGGGCACCGCAAGGAACCAGTGTTTGGGCTAAATGTGATCATTGTCATGGCAACAGGGACTGGAATCTCTGATTGGGGCTATTTGGCTACGGAAAACACACTATCCGCGTGTGTGTGTGTGTGTGTGTGTGTCTGGCCACGTGTTTGAGTTACAAAAAAAACAAACATCTGTGTGTGTGTGTGTGTGTGTGTGTGTGTGTGTGTGTGTGTGTGTGTGTGTGAACATTTGCACTTTCTATGATTCTGCACTTTCCCCCCCGTCTCTCGACCTCAGTTTGGAAAATGTGTGTCTTCGAGAAAAACATTTTTTTTCCTCCGGATGCCCCATGAAGAGGGAGCGAGGGGTGTGCAACAAAAACCAAAGGTTCTTACCGTGAGGTTCAAGGTCCCTCAAGGTGGACTGGGGCGGGGGGGGGGGGGGGGGGGGGGGGGGGGGGGGGGGGTAATGCACATGTTACAGATGTTCAAGATGCCCAGGATTTCATTCTTCCCGGTCGATGAGCTCTTTATAGTCACACATTCCTTTAAACAGAGACACGTGATGCTTTTTTCAGATTCTCCCTTTCATCCTTTTTGTACATAGTTTAAAAAAAAAAGACGGCCCCTGAACCTCCTGGAACGTGCATGACGCGTGGCTAGCGGCTAGTCTCGCAACGCCCCCCCCCCCCCCCCCCCCAAAAAAAAAACAAAGCCGTGTAGAACGAGAGAGAGAGGGAGGGAGCGAGAGGACTCCCCAAGCGGTTGACCAATCACAACACACTGCGGGCCAGCTGACCAATCAGAGCTGGGCTCTATCGTGAGGGAGGGGTCTTAAAGGGACAGGAGCTGCAGGAATGGACCGTTTGAGGAAAGTTGGGTTTGAGGCCGTGTTCTTGGTCCACAACCGGCAAAGAGATGGCGACGCGATCGGTGGTACGCTCTTATTCATTGTTGTCTAATGGCGCCCATTGACCACCGCTATAGGCGCACTAGTAGCGACTTCTGCGCCCGGGCTTTTCCCCTTTGACCTTTGGCAGTGGCAGATATTAAACAGCAGCGGCAGATGTAGTGCCTTCTTTTTTTCGGGAGTGCTGCGGTTTTGAGAGGTTTGAGGAAAGTTGTCTTCTCGCTGTCAGTGTACAACGCCGACCAAGCCTTGCCACAGCCCCAGCCAGATCAAACGCTGCGTTCAAATGCTTTTAAAAGTGTCAAATCAAAGAAAATACGTGCGGCGTGGCGCCGTCGCCCGCCATCTTTTGAATTCCAGGAGACGTGACAGTGAACGAGCTCGTTCTCATCTGGTTGTTTGAGCATGTAAACCTTTTCAAGTAATAACCCACATTAAAATGATGAAACCTGAATTTGAGCACCATATGTCTCTTCTAATGACCAGCGGCAGATTTGGTTCAACAGGACACAGGTTTGTCTGTTTCCTACCATCCTTCGTAGTCACGTCATATCATTCTAATAAAGCAAATGTAAACAAATGTTTTTCGTTTTTTCTTAACGTCTCTTGGAGATTTTGTGGCACATCAGATCCATTTCGGCTCGGTGCTGCGATACACGTACACGTCGACAGCGTTGAGTTGAAAAGAGCCGTCAGATCGTTTGTACGGTTCGACAGCTGTCGTCATGCCGCCCGCCCACCGGCGACTTGGGTTCCACGTGGCGAGGTTCGATTACGAGTGCACAGAAGGCAGACAACGAGAGCTCGGGAGTCGCCGTCACGTGTGTTTGTGTAATCGGAGGTGTTTTATCTGAGGAGATATCGAGTGACGGGTTGGTGAAGCCAACACATTCAGAGGTGACACATTCAGATGTGTGTTTTGTCCGATCCATAAGTCCATAACCCAAATATATTCAGTTTTCTCTCTTATTAGACTGAAGACACTTGACATTAATCATATTTGACCGGAGAAGTTTGACATTTTTTTCTTTGAAGAAATACTCAAAAAGTCCATTATCAAAACTTTTGCCAATCAATCAATTTATCAACTAATCTTTACAGCTCCACATAAGTATCTCGTAGCCAGAGTGAGAATCAAGAATTTTCAATTTACCGCTCGGTTCGGGGAACGCAGACTTTTCCGACTTTAGTGGATTCCTGCTCAAACCAAAATCCAAATCTGAAGCCTCTCTTGAAATCTCCAAACCACATCAAAGTGTAACACACACACGCACACACACACACACACACACACGCACACACACACGCACACACACACACACACGCACACACACACACGCACACACACGCACACACACGCACACACACACACGCACACACACACACGCACACACACACACACACACACACGCACACACACACACACACACGCACACACACACACACACACACGCACACACACACACGCACACACACACACGCACACACACACAGTTGTTAACCTCCGGTGGGAAAAACCCTGCTACGTACAGAACTTCCATAGACAAACAATGGACGAGGGTGTTTTTTTCACGTTGGAACGCACCGCGCAGATACAGAACAGCCCCCCTGGGGAGAAACCCCTTAAAGAAGTCAATGTTTAAGGAAACAAAAAAGAAGAAGAAGAAAAAGAATGTCACGGCTCTTGTGTCTAAGAGCGTTATGTTTAATAAGCAGCACAATCGTCTGCTGAAGCGTTCCCAGTCCAGAGTGAGCCGGACGCCGGCCCCGCAATCGGTCCAGTAATCACGGTCACCTTTGACGCCGCTGCAATTAGCCACGAGTGTCCAATCGGGCAAGAAATGAGCACGCGGAAGAAAGAAAAAAAACGATTTCAGTCGTCCACAACAGACTGCGGGCCAGCTGACCAATCAGAGCTGGGCTCTATCGTGAGGGAGGGGTCTTAAAGGGACAGGAGCTGCAGGAATGGACCGTTTGAGGAAAGTTGGGTTTGTCCAATCGGGCAAGAAATGAGCACGCGGAAGAAAGAAAAAAAACGATTTCAGTCGTCCACAACAGCTACTTCTGCCTCTTTCACCTGTTCTTTTTTTCCCCCCGTTGTTGTTGTTGTTGTTGTTGTTGTCAATGAAATCCAAACGCCGGAATCTGCCGACCTCGGACACACGCCAGACAATCCAACCTGTGTTCTGCTGTTCAGGGGGCGAATCCGGCGGAGTGGCGCATCACGCACGCCGACAAGCAAAATGTGCCAGCGCCACCGAGCCGCCCGCTGTGACCGCGTGTACCGGGGGCAAGCGACAAGGCCGCCGTCTTGTTTTACGTGGCGCCAGCTCCGTAGAAAACGTGACGTTCGCTCCGAGGTCGCGGTGTGACTGATAATGGACAAACGGGGCGGAGCCAACAGAAGAGCAGCCGCTTACGCTGCGACCGTACGCACTCATGCTGTTCTAATGAAGAAGTCGGTCCATCATTTTTTATTAATTTTTCTTTCCATTAATGCAGGGCGTGGAGGAGCAGCGGTCGGCGCTAGGCCCGTCGCGATAATTACATTATCGACTCATCATACGACACATGAATATGAACTCAATCATTTTTATTGACCTCAATAACGGCCATTGTTTTGTGTATGTCTACAATAATAATAATAATAATAATAGATTTCACTTATAGAGCACTTTTCGTTGCTAAAAAGCAATCTCAAAGTACAACCAATCAGCGAGTCTTCTATCCTCATACGTTCTCGTCGTGTGATCAATCACTTACTGGTTTGGTCTATAAAATGTCAGAAAATATGGATTTCTTTCAAGGCTCCGTGTCTTCAGATTGCTGGTTTTGTCTGAGGCCTGAACGCAAAGTCCAAACTTTGGATACCATTTCTCTCAGCAGCGACATTAATGGCGTAGGACCTGCTGCACGCGCACTGAACAACAGGCCTGTGCCGCGAGCTCACGTGATTCAGTATCACAAAAAAACCGATAATATTGTTTATCGCAATAATTGCTGGGACAATATAGCGTAAGGGTTTGTGGGTTCGAACCTGATGGCCGTTTCTGCGTGGGGTTTTTCTCCGGGTAGTCCGGCTCGCTGCCACATTCCCAAAACAGGCAGTTCAGGTTGATTGGAGACTTAAGAGGTCTGAATGTGAACGGTTGTGTGTCTCTGTATGTTATTCCCATAATATGTTGGCTGGCGACCTGTCCAGGTTGAAACCCGCCTCTCGCCCAACGTCAGCTGGGATTGCCGCCCCCCCCCAAAAACCCTCAAAGGACAAGGGGTATAGATGATGGATGGACGTAGTGACTCAGGCGGACACAACACCTCGAAGGAGCGGAAGCAATTGCAGAGAGGACGGTACAGAATGAGGTGGAGGTAGTGAAGGAGTGGGGACAGATAAACCCGTAGCAACAAAATAAAAAAGGCTTCATCTCTTTTCTAAAATTGCAAACAGCAGGAGGAGGATATCTGCGGAGAACGGTTCAAAGAGACGGGGGCGTTGTGTGAGGAGCCCAATCTCCCCCCTCGGTGTCCCGAACGAAAGAAGCACAATGTGCACGGAATGTGAGGATGCAAAAATGTGTACGAGTCTCTTCAGAAATAGGAAAAATAAGGTCAACAAAAAATGTGTGGGGGAAAAAAAACCAAGCTTTCAGTGCGACCGCAGATTACACTTGAGGCACGGCAATGAGTTTATTATGATTTTTAGTGTTCCGCCCTTGACGGGGATTAGTCGAATCAGTGTCAGGTACATGATACTACCGTGCATAGTGCACCGGCTACAAACCTGAGGGCCGGGGTCTCCAGATACATCGGAGGGTCACGAGATGGTTGAAGGGAAAATAAATCTCAGAGATGCAGTATTCTTCTGTGTGTACACGGTACCACGAGGCTGGAACTACACATCCGCGTATGACTCTGCAGTGGAGATACTCCACAATACCGAGATGTGCTTCGTGCGCGAATCTTGACTAAATTAAAGGGGCAGTACGCGGTTTTTAATCCAACGCACGGCGACTCCTCGCGGTCCGCTAGCTGTCGTGTCTGTGTGCGCCGGAAAAAAAAAGAAGGTGCCGTTTGTTCACTCCCCTGTCGCTTGCTGCCCCTTTAGGTCGATTAATCCAATCAGTTCTAATTTTAATCCTAATTTCGGCATTTTTTCCAGGCAAAAATACAAAAAAAAAAACAATCTCTCGTTCCAACTTCTTCATTTTGAGCATTTTGCATTTTGACTTTGCCTCCAGTGATGGAAAACCAATCACGTGAACTGTTGATTGGACAAAACAAGACTTCTGAAGTTTTAACAGCACAAGTGACTAATCGAGATTAATCAGCAGTTGCAGCCCTTTATGTTTTTTTAAAGGTTTTCTAAACCTGCTTTACATGCGACACAACACACACAGAAACATAATTTCTCCACGTACATTTTGGAGGAGAATGAAACGACTGTGGTTAAAATGCCCACAGCTCTGAGGCTGACAGTCAACAAGTGTCACCTGCCAAAGAGGCGAGAAACCAATAAATAACAGATGAATCAAATCCTCTTTCCCCGCGTTGCACGCAAACGTGACCCGCCGCTTCTTTTTGTTCCCTCCAAAATGAGACTCCAACACAATATGCAGCAACTAAACCGCTCTAACCTGCGTCCATGTCTCACCGCAACAGGTTTAATATCACCGGGGATTATTATTGCTCCATTGTTCATCTTTGCCGTTTTTGAGTTGAGCTGAATCAAACCAAACAGGTGAACAGGACAAAGGGTGTGAGTCATTGCGCTCAAACGTTCATGTTGGGCAGTTTCTTTTTCTTCTTTTTTTTTTCTTTTTAACCTCTGCCAAGGAGGTTATGTAATTGGTTTTGGTTTGTCTGTTTGTTTGTTTACTGAAAAAGTTATTGACGGATTTGCACGAACATTTTTTCTCTCAAAGATAGATTTCGGCCGTCTCTCCAGTTGTTTACATTTTGAGCAGGACCTAGGATTTTCTTTTTGAAGGATTCTCCGCCGTGGCGGGATGGGATAAAACTAGATACATCTTTTTAAAATAGCATGTAGGTCAGATGGAGATGTTTCGGCTGAAGCAGCACACACTGTAGGCGGGGGATGGCTCAGGGGCCTCGGCGGAGGTCTGCGCTCTCTGATTCGGGTTTGTGATAACTGAATTATAATGTCACACACTGTCGTATCATATATATGGACACGAGTTAGGAAAGAGGAGATCCTTTCTCGTCCTGCTCCACCTCAGTGCCGGGGATGGACGCGCCTCCTGCCCGGTCACAGTTGTCCGTTTGGACGCGAACAGAGAGCCAGCCGGAGGGAAGACAAAGAGAAGGTGGCCATTTGGGGTTAGGGGGTTAAGAGCCGGCCGCTGTGGGAATGTCTTGTGCGAAAGGCAGATTGTTTGAGTGAGGTGGCCACATTTTCAGTCAGACTGTGTGTTTAATTGGACATTTTCCATTTTCCCTTACCAGTAAATGAAGACAGAAAACCCCCAATATTAACTTAACCCGAGGCCTCTGAGCGACGATCTTGTCGATCGCACTCGGACAGGAACCACCAAACGTGGCCGCGATGTCACGGTCACTACGTCGAGCGCTGGTTGTTGGATTGTAGTGAGAGTGTATGTCGGATCAAAGATCCGTACTCATGCGGCTTCGGAGGATGAAGTTGTTCGTTGTGCGCGCGCGCGCGCGTGAAGCCATTTCAACCCAAACGCAATCATCTGCTGCTTTCGAAATCATCCGACCGCTCCGGTTGGGGATGAAACGAAGATCCTGAACCGCTGAGTCGGCCATCATGGCGGTTTATGGCTGTGAAAAAGAGTCAGCGGTCGGTTGGTAATTATCTGGAAGTTGGGTGAAATGTGGAGTTGTGTGTCTCGCAGGTCGCTGCCCTCTTGTCCCCTTGTTTTTTTTTTGGGGACTTGGCTTTGTATAAGTGAACTGCTGTATATGCGCTTCAGTGTGTGTGTGCATGACTCTGCAGGAGCAGATGTTAAGTGGGCAGTCGGGCCACTCCTCTGCTTTGCCAACGCGAGTGGGAGGTCGGTTAGAGAAAAAAGGGCAACGGGGGCAAAAGCATCAAATCAAGTTTAGGCAGAGCTCAGCACTTGTGCTCGGCTGATTGCAAAGTAATCATCAGTGATACCAGGTTGATAGAGCTATAGATATTAATGCGTGACTTCATATGACTCTCAGGTAATCAAACCAAGAACCGGGGCCAGATGCATCAAACTAAGGGTCAAACAGTAAGTCAGTTAACTGGTGTGTTGATCGATGCCGTTATCAAACCCTTATGACAAATAAATGTAATTGAGGCCTGATATTTTACAGTTCAACCATTAACTTGATGATAAACTATACATTCAAAAAACACAAATATCCACAATATATCGGGCCTGAGTTTTGAAACTATATATTTTTTAAATGTAGGATTTAAACATTAATAAACATAATCTGTTGTTTACCCCAGAAAATACTATTATTTATGCACTTTTATTTTGACGCAATCACTAATGTGGACTGTGCAATCAGCTGACTATGCCACACTGTAAAAAAAAAGTTTTTTTAGTCTTTATTAAATTATTTGTGTCTAACTATGTGATATATATTGTGTTTTTTAACTTTCATTATTTTAATGTGTATGCACCAACCAAGAGTGGGACTTTTAATTTTGTTTCATTTTATGCAGCACAATGACAATTAAGGCTTTTCTATTCTATTCTTCTATTATAAAGGTTTTCATATTGCAAAGCGCATTTTCGGCACAAATGCTGATAGTGATATCTCTGCGAAAGGCTCATATCGCCAGATTACATTTTATGGACTAGATGATTAATCTACTGATTTATTGTCATCTCTTCACACTAAAATAATGAAGAAATGACAAATACTCTCTGTCGTCAAATGAGAGGATCTTTTCTGTTTGTCTCCGTTTTATATCATTAAATTATCATAATTTGGATTTTGGACTGTTGCTCGAACAAAACAAGACATTTCAAGACGTCACGTTGGACTCTGAGAAATAGCGACAAGTATCTTTTTAACTACTGTTTCACATTTCATAGCCTATATTATTTTTTAATTTTAATCACAAATTGAAATAAAGATAAAAATATACATGCAGACTTTGATTCAAAGTTATAAATCTGTGCATGAAGATGATTGTTTTCCTCAATGGCTTGTGACAGTGGGGTGAGACGTGGGCGGACGAGATTTCCAATCCCAAAGTTAGCCTCACATGCGCACACCGTTTTTTATTACTACGTCTTTACCAGCGTTTGAAGGCAGCATGAAGGTTGGGATTGTGTCTGTGATGCATTTTGCTCAGTTATGCGGCCGGCAGCTCCATGTGTTTGCTGGTCGTCTCGTCCCCAGGCCTACAGATGAGTTGACAGAGAAAAAGAAATTATGAACATCAGTGAACGACTAAATTGAGACCCTGGTCGGCGAACTGACCGGGTCGCCTGTTGCCTGTTCAGCAGCAGTTTTCAAACTAACTGCTTGTTGCTGGTGTGTTGACCGAACCGCCGACGAAATACAATTAAGTATTGGTTTGAAAGTTTTTTTTTATCAATTTCAATCCAGCACAGTTTAATTTAGCAAGCTGGGCAGCTGGGATTGTCCCGTCCGGCAGATCCTGAACTGAACAATTAACCATGGAAGTCATGGGTCTACTTAATCCCAGCAATCATCTGAAGGTTGAACTTGAAATTACCGTAAACCCGGAATAACAGTTTGTTTGTTTTTTTTGTCCACTTGGGGGCAGCAGAAACAAGTTGTGAACACAGTGTGATATCACGTTTTAAGTTGATTTGGTGAACTTGTTACAAACAGTTGCTCGGAACGATATCATTATAGAAGACGTATTATGCCTTTTCAGTTTTCCCTTTTCTCTAGTGTGTTATATAGTTTTTTTTGCGTCCAATACTTCCGGAAGTGCATGCGTCACACTTAGCGGCTAGTCTGATACGCCCCCAACCAAGCCGGGTACAGCGAGAGCGGAGGCCGACACTTCCTGCATGTGCTGGGAGTGGTCGACCAATCCCAACAGAGTGGGCGAGCTGGCCAATCAGAGCAGACTGGGCTTCATTGGGTGGGAGGTGCCTTAAAGAGACAGGAGCTAAAAAAACCAAGTGTTTCAGACAGAGGCTGAAAACAGGAGCTGCAGGACTGGACAATGTGAGGAAACAAATGCGTTTACTGAACATTAGAGCATGTAAACCTTCTAAAGTAATAACTCAGATTAAAACCATGAACCTGAACAAGAGCATAATATGTCTCCTTTAATTTCAAGTCTTGTTTATGGCCACCTGGCAAATGAAAGTCCAATATTCACTCTCTCAGCTCTTGGGTTTGGACATATCTGGATACATAGCAGCTAAACGCTTCGCTGTGTGTTCACCAGCTAAGTCCCTAAACTGCGCGCGCTGTTGTTTGGTGCTGAG